>NW_010523565.1:25615-52768 GCF_000687285.1 Phaethon lepturus | reverse complement strand
TGGCCGCCGGGCCGCGCTCCAGCCGGGCCCAGGGTAATTGCCGGTCAGTGCCCTTGCCCTGGCGCGGCCGCTGCGGGGTAGGCGCTGGACCTTAACTTAGAAGCCTTGCTTCTTTTCTTTCTTCTGTTGAAGCGAATGAGACTGAAGTGAGTCTCTAGCTTAATGCCATTGAATTACAGGGTGTGTTGGCAGAAGCCATTCTAATCTGGCTTGGAGAAATGTACTGTAAAATATACAGGTTTGTCACTTTTACACGTGCGAAGTCAGTTCCACAGGTTTGCTGCGGCTGTAGCATATGACTACCTTACTCTTTTTCCCTCCTTCCAAGCAGACAAGAAGATGGGAAACTATGAAGCCCTCTCAGGGAGGATAGTCTGCGCTGGGAAGGACCACTATTACATGATTTAAAGCAGTTTGCATTTTAAACAAGGCAGCAATTTTCCGGTGGTAATACCATCTCAAGCTAACATAGGCAGATGTGGCTTTTCCACTGGAGGTGGTGATGGGGTTCACCTGCATGAGGACCACCTTAGGGAAGTCCTAAGAGTTGTGCCCCTCTCACGGCGTGTGGGGCTGATGGTGGTGAGGTACATACCAGCACCACAGCACACGGAAGAGGAAGTACGCTGTGCCTACGTGAGATCCCCACCGCGTCTAAAACATCAGAGCCGCTGCTGAATTAAGTGTGAAAATAAATGTTATTGGCAGGAAAATGCTGCAGTGGTACCTGACTACCCTTTGGCAACCTTTAGACTAACCAGCCTGGCTTTACCTATGATTTTGGCAGCAATGGTAGTGCAATTTTTGGCTGTCTATCTGCTTGTCTATATCTGCCTGCTAGTCCTTTGTACAGTTCTTTCCCTTATCTCTAGCTGTGTTTACACTCTCCTTTCATAATCAATGGAGACTGCGCTACCAGCGCTGCCCACCATCCTCCGTGCTGGCCACCCTCCCGAAAACACAGCGTTGAGCAAAGGAGCAGCATGTGGCCTGGGTGAGGGCAAAGGGGTTGGTACTGCTGGCAGGTAGCTCAGCCTTATTTCCAACAGGTCTCAGAGGGATCTCTTGGTAAAAATGACCCTTTGGCTACCAAAAAACCCCCCACAATTTCTTGTTTTAATTGCTTCTGAGTTCTGTGGTGCAAAGTAGCACCGCAGAAAAGGAAACGATGGCTTAAAGGACCGTATAAAGGTTCAAGGATTGAACAGTCCTCACTCAACAGCTCATGGGTTTAATAGATATTTGGCCAATTTCCACGCAGGGCTGCTGGCAGTAAAAACTCTGGAAACGTTGCCTGTAGAGGAAGGTTGTGCTGCACAAGCAAAAGCCACCTCTAAGCATGTGATGTTTCCCATTTCTTTTTTAAACCGAAACCACTTGGACTCGGCTGCGGGTTGACTTGCTTCTCCTTCCCTTTTTGACTTTGTGTCTGTGTAGGGTACAGCAGTGTTTTCTAACGAGCTGTGAGCGGGGATGATGGTGGCACTCTGCGTCGCCCAGCTGTGCACTCCAATTTGGCAAAAAGAAAGTGCAAGAAGATGGGCAGATTCCAGTATATTGATTGCCCATAGGTTGAAAGGAAATTGCCTCATAAAACCTTTCTCTATCTTTGACCTGACCTTCAAAGCTTGCCCTCGTAACCTGAACGTGACCCCCTTCCTCGTCCTATTTCCAGTCCAACTGCACTAAAGCCTTTCTGCTGGCTTCGCTTGGCTTTTAAATTGTCTTGCCACACCTCGAACGCTTCCAGTTATTGCAAGTGCATTTTGATCGCGCCTTTGCTTTCACGCCATGAGGGTTGGATGGTATCATCCCCCACCTACGAGGCTGACAACTTCACTTTCCTTGGATCATCCGTGATATTTCCTCCAAAATGATTCTAATGTTCTCTTCTCGTTCCAAGATGTGCTGCAACATTTCTTGCTCCTCTGCTGAAGCCTCTTCTAGGCAGTTTGAAAATCAGTACCATTTAAGATATCTCAAGTTTCAGGCAAAACCTGCTTGAAAACTGGAGCTTTGCATTTTATTTCAGGGGGTGTTACGAATTCTTGCAAATAGAGGAGACTCCTGTAACCACTGCTTAAAGGAAAAAAGTATTTACGTGTTTTATTTCTGTTCCTCAGAGGTACTTAAAGCTCTGCAGAAAAATACCTCGTTAACTTCCTGATGTTTGGATGTGGAATTACTTTTAACTTGCAAGAGCAGTTGTTTGAAACAAGTTTGTGTGTATGTTAGGAGCTTAGCAGCATGAGCACTCAGAATTTTTTTTCCTTTCTTCAGTTGAGCCTATCTGATTATGCTGTATGGGTGCATGCTGCACCAACAGATTACAATTCCTCTTCCATATGCATCTTATCTTCCTGAAGATAGTGTCTGCAGATGTCAGCTCTGTGAGGAGAGGCTGATGAACTTATATCAGGAGAATCTTTTTGTCTAGCAGCTCTTCAACACTGCGCTGTTCAGAATATCTCTTAAAAATAGAAAGTACTGGAGGAGTATCAGCTTTGTCACGGCGGTGTGGTTTGTCTTCCGTGCCTAGGTATGGCTTGATGTGGCTAAACCCTGGTATTTTAGGAGAAAGCCTGAGTTGTCCATGCAAGACTTCCCATGCCCTGGTTTTTCAAGTACTTATTGGTACGTTTTGGGGGATTGTTTGGACTCTACAGCCAGATCAGCGCTAAGTGTGGGTACTCCTTTAGTCGGTATGTAAGTGTGTTTTTTCTCTAGGAATGTAAGCCTGATGGTGTGAAAAATAGTTCTTCTGGGGGAGAAATTTTGCCAGGTGGTCTATACTGTCATTCTGGTTGTTTAGGGGATTTTTTTTTTTCTTTTTTGCTGCTCGTGAGAACTTTCCAGAGTCACTGTAACCTAAAGACTTGATCAGATGTTGTCCGTAAACTTTGCACATGTATTTATCTGCTGCAGGACAACTTCATGTTATTGGGGAGCAAGGCTCATAGAATAGCTTGAGTCCACCGTCCAACGCAAGCAGGGAGATTGTTGCTTCCATTTTTATTATTCCCATTCCTTGGCTTGAGTTTCACCTCCCAGGTCTGCTCCTTGAAAATGGGATGCTCCTGAAAACACTGCCAGATCCAAAAGTTTTTTTCCCATTGAGTTGGTGGCTAAACTTTGGGCAGTTTGCTTACTCCTTGTTTCCATCTTCCTGTATGCTGCATCCAGTCAAACGCTTCTGCATGTTTCCGTGTCACCCCATTTTTACATCCTGTTTTCCATACGGACATTCTGCCTTATGGGTGCAATGAATGGCACGCTTGATATTTTAGTCCTGTATTATTGCCTACAGGTATTAAATCATTGGTTTGATTGTTTTTATAGATTGTTTCTATGGAACAACTTCAGGAGGCAGTCATGCTAACAAAACCTGTGCAATGGTGATTACTTTATCCTCAGAATAATCCAGAAATGGGAATGAGAACAGTGTTTTCAAAGGGTTATAATTTCTGCTCCATGTACTTTGTAGGCCTGCTGGTGCGTAAACACCATTGAGAAGAATCACTGGAGCCCTTTATGTTGCTTTATGCCCAATATTGAATCCAACGAATTAGTCACCAGAGCTCAGCATGCAATGCTCTTGCTCCTGCTCCCTGGGGGTGCCCGCATTGCCACCTTCACCATTTATCTGCCGGTTTTTGAGGGGGGTTGTCATCTATTCAGGCAGGAGAAGACAATGATCTGTGGCACGGCGGAGGAAGGCGTGCCATCGCGGTGGCTGGCTGGGCATCGGGGCAAACCGGCGGGGAATGTCTTTGTGAGCATCCACTCACGATCCCGGATCACGCCCTGCGTGCAGCTCGCCCAGAGCTGCTTTAGCCGCCTTGGAGCTCATTACAAACTGTGCGAATCGTGTATGAAGCTGCGCGAAGCATAATTTTGCACTGCGGTGCGGAGCCCGGCGCAGCCCATCAACCGCGGTCTCCTCCTGTCATCCCTGTCTGACACATGGTCGCACTTCAGCTCCAAGGTCTAGAGAGCTCTGGGTCTGGCCAAGCAGGCTTTCTCATTCCCGCAGAAGATCTGCATTTCTAAAGCTGTTCTGTGTTGAAGCCTCTGACCTAAATAAGGTTAAGGATCTGGACTAGACAATTAGCATCCAATGCCAGGGGAAAAAAAAAAAAAAAGCTAAGCTCGAGCCACTGTTCCCTGCTCTGCCAGGGCCGGTCTGCATGCCGGGCTCTGCAGTCCTCTTGCCTCCTTATGCTTTAAAGGCCATTCTTATGTCCAGACATCTCCGAGCCTGGCACGCCAGGGTACTCTGTGACTGGGAAGCTTTCAAAACTCCTTCCTGTGTGTCATTGTGCAGCTGGAAGCTGGGATTGCTTCCAGCTCACTGAAGACACTCCGACATTGTTCCCTCCTACTCCCCTCCTCCTCGCAGAGCGTGGTTTTTCGGGAGGCTAGCATGTTCCCTTGTTGGCTTTCCGTGTGGGAAGACAAGGCGCGGTTCATGGGAATAACGTAACCCCGAATTCGCGATGAGCCAAGGCGGAGGGCGGCTATGTGGTGTGATGGTGGTACGAGCGCTTGGCTCTATGGCGCGCTAGCGAGGATGCTTAGCTAGCCAGGCTGGCTCGTGGCGGTGCTCCATTTGTCTGCTTGCTGGCCTGCCGTCAAGAAGCCTAAATGTTCGGGGCGGCAGGGTCCCGGGTCTCAGCGGGAAGAAACGACGCCTCCCTCTCAACCCCAAGGGGCGATTTGCTACTGGTTTGCTGTTTCTTTCTGCATGCAGGTAGCCAGGGGAAATGAAAGCAGGTTAATGGGACAGGCAGGAGGATGCTTTCTACTGAAACGATCTTTTTTTCTTCCCAAACCCAGGTACAAGGAGAGAAAGAGAACAAGGTAATGAATATATAGATATATTCAAATGCCTTTACAAGGACGTGTTTTAGTGCAGAGATTTGACTTTGGAGGTTTGGATTGCATCGTTTATAAGATGGTGGCCTTGAGGTCAATGCACCTGATACCTGAAGGTGCTGCTCCAGAAGATTTTGCACAGCTCTCGAGGTGTTCACAGGCCAAAGGAGACACAGCAGATAAAGGATGAAAAGGAAATTTATTCCAGCTAAGCTATTTCACCTTTTCCTGCCTTCTAGCAGGTCAGGAGCTCAGGTGAAGTGAGAACTTCCCCCAGTACACCCGACTGTGCTGCTGTTAGCTCTGTTGCCCCTTCTGGTACTATTAGCCGTGGGTGTTTGAGGTGCTAAAGGAGCCGACTTGAGGAGAGGGAAGTTGGGGTAGAATTAAAGTTGTGGTCTGAGGCATGTAGAGATGTGCTAGAGGGGCTCATACGCATAGTGTGATAGCTTGGTTTTTCTTCAGGGTGTCTCCTTCTAATCACAAGAACCTGTAAACAGCTTTGCCCATGAGTACCAGCCAGGTCAGCTGGGATCCCTAAATTGATGGTGTATGGATGTAGGAGTCCCCTTTGCAGGGCCAGGCCCCAACCTTCTAGTATCGCCTGTTCAAAAATCATGAAGATAGTCTGTAAAAAAAAAATAACATAAATAATTCAGGCCACACTTAAAAATTTTGCAGACTGTTGTGATCCATAATCTCACACCTTTTGCATTCATCCCTCGCAGCTGTGCCCTGTGGAAAAGGCTGTGTTCTGCCCCGAGAAAGGAAAGCTAGAACGGGAGGTGGGTAGGATGCTCCACAGCCAGGTCCCACATTGACATGCAAGATCTGCCGTTGTCCGCTGTGAGCTTTGGGGCATGTCCTGGTATGACTTGAAGGGCACGGCAGTGGGAGGCGTGTTGCTGCGCCTCCTCCAGCTAACCCACATCCCTTTCGCCTCTCACATCCTGTAGACATGATGGGTGTTTCCCTTCTTGAAAGAGTATTTTGGAGAGTTATTGTGATTTGGGATGGGGGTGGGGGGAAGAGGAAAGCAAAAGCCCAACACCCTGGCTCTACTGGCTTAGGAAATCAGATGGTTTGCCTGCCACGTGAGGGATTTCTTCAGCAGGGAGCTGGTGGTGAGGTGGTTTGTGGCAGTGTTGACTAATTTGTGATAGCGGTGTTTTCCTGATTGGGGGGGGGGTGAGGGTTTGATCCCAACAAAGTGTTGGCTCACCTCGTGGTGTTACCCAACTCCGTTTGCATGCTGTCTTTGCATCTGCGCAGGCACGCGTCGCCCCTGCTTACTCATCAGAAGAGATTGTCTCTCCCTGGCTCTGGCTCCCATGCTGTGTGTCAGGGCAACGCTCATTTATTTGGGTGTTTTATGACAGAGCAGAAATTCCACCATCGTTACTGTGTATGCATGTGGATAACGGCTTCTTACAAGGCTGTAAAAAAGCGAAGTTGTCTTTTTCTTTCATAAAGTAGCAACTGGTATTAGAGAACCTGCGTTTCCTTGTGTAGGCAGAAGGTACGCGACTTACTGCTAAACTGCCTGTGTGTGCCCGCTCCTCCTTCGTGAGCTGCCAGACGTCATGTTGGTGGGAGGGCGGGAGGTTTCACAGTGATCCTCACTTTGCTCTTTGGGGCTATGGGAAGAGAGGACCCCGCCACCCAGCCCAGGGCCTTCCTGTTGCAGTGAAAGGGGGAGCATCTCCACTGGAACAGGCTGCCCAGAGAGGTTGTGGAGTCTCCTTCTCTGGAGACCTTCAAAACCCAACTGGATGCGTTCCTGTGCAACCTGTCCTAGGTGATCCTGCTTTGGTAGGGGGGATTGGACCAGATGATCTTCAGAGGTCCCTTCCAATCCTTGCCATCCTATGATTCTGTGATCTCTGCTGAGGATCTGCTCCAGTGATTGCTCAGCCTCTTTTTTTTCTGTCCATCCTGACTATTAAATTGTGCTTCAACCCTAATAGTACAGTTTTTGCCTGAACTATTCATGTTTTTCTCTGAAGAGGAAAAGGAAATTCTCCTTTCTGCTCCTTTCTTCTACCCTGCTTTTCTGAGAAAGTTGTCCTTTGCATTTTTCTGTGTGGTTGTGTCATGAGATGTTACGTATGTCGTCATCTCCTCCCCATGCTCGCCTAAAAGAGGAAGGGGTGACTGCTGCCTTTTCTTGTTTGTAGCCTTCCCTCCCCAAGTGTACCACTTTCCTCATCTTCCTGTGACACTACGTGGACATTCGCATGAGCAGCACTATCCCGGGTGAGATCACCAAGGCTCACGCATGGCTGGGGAGCTTACCTTCATTGCCTCGCTGGGCACCCTGGAGACTCGAAAAGAGACTTTGCTCTACAATGTCACAGAGACCCATCATACTCCTCAACTCAGTTAGGACTCCTTTTTTCTTTTCTTGAGCTTGTTCCCTTGAGGATGGTGCTGCTTCATATTGACCTTATTCCAAATAAGATGCCAAATTGCAATCTTGCGTTCAGCTTTTTTTCTTCAGTGAAGTGATGGTGAATGCTGACATACTTCATTTTTTTTTCCACTGTCTGTGACATGGCTGGCCTTTTCCTGAGTATTGGGGTTTGAGGCATTGGGGAGGGGATGATCTTCTTCATTGTCTTGCACATATATGCCATAGTAATCATTTGAATCATAATTGATTGTTTAAACTAGTGAAAGATTGGTGAACATCCAAGGGGCTGTAGGCAGGTCTCTTGTAGGACAAAGTTGGTGCCATGTTCTGGAAGCCCCATGTGCCTGGTTGGCACCACCCTGGGAGAGCAGCCAGCCAGCTGGAGGGACAGGTGCCTTCTGAAATGCTTCTCTGTGGACTCTGCTTCATCAGGAGAAGGTGTGGAGGCTTTCCTTCTCGCTGGATATCCTGGCTACCTAGCTTGCAAACCAGAATCAGTCCCATCCGAGGAATCACAGAATCATTAAGGTTGGAAAAGACCTTTAAGATCATCAAGTCCAACCATCAACCCAACACCACCATGCCCAATAAACCATGTCCTGAAGCACCATGTCTACACGTTTCTTGAACACTTCCAGTGATGGTGACTCCACCAGCTCCCTGGGCAGCCTGTTCCAATGTTTGATCACTCTCTCCGTAAATAAATTTTTCATAATATCTAGTTTAAACTTCCTGATATCTAGTCTAAACCTCCCCTGGTGCAACTTGAGGCCATTTCCTCTTGTCTTATCGCCTGTTACTTGGGAGAAGAGACCAACACCCATGTCACCACAACTCCCTTTCAGGTAGTTGTAGAGAGTGATGAGGTCTCCCCTCAGCCTCCTCTTCTCCAGACTCAACAACCCCAGTTCCCTCAGCTGCTCCTCATAAGACTTGTGCTCTAGACCCCTCACCAGCTTTGTTGCCCTTCTTTGGACACCAGTGCCGAGTACAGGGGCATGATCACTTCCCTACTCCTGCTGGCCACACTATTTCTGATACAGGCCAGGATACTGTTGGTGTTCTTGGCCACCTGGGCACACTGCCGGCTCATATTCAGCCGGCTGTGAACCAGCACCCCCAGGTCCTTTTCCACAGGGCAGCTCTCCAGCCACTCCTCCCTGAGTCTGTAGCGTTGCATGGGGTTGTTGTGACCCAAGTGCAGGACCCTGCACTTGGCCTTATTAAACCTCATACAGTTGATCTGGGCCCATCGATCCAGCCTGTCCAGATCCCCCTGCAGAGCCCTCCTGCCCTCCAGCAGACCAACACTCCCACCCAACTAGTGAATGTGTTCCCGTGTCTATGAGCTTCAGTACCCTTACGTGTGCTGCGCAGCTGGATAAAAACGCTCTGTTTAGCCAAGGTGAAGGGCGAGGGGGGTTGGTTGTTGGCTCAGAAAGGAGAATGGGCTTGGAGGCAGAGACCTTGAGTTTAGTCATGGATGAACAAACAAGAAAACAGATGAAATCACCTTTCTGATGCATATGGGCTGTGAAGAAATGCTAGAGTTATCCCTTGTTAGAAGTCCAATAAACTCTATTAACCTTTCTTATGCTGCTGGGACTCGCATAACGTCAGGAACTCCCCCCCCGCCTTACACTAGCACAGAGGCTGTGGCTGTGCAGTGGGTGCTGTTTTTCTCTTTCCTCTATAAAGCAAAAAAGGCATGTTTTTTTTTTTCTAACCAAGAGAGATAAGAGAACTTCCTCTTATTAAATTCCGTGGCAATGCAATCCCAACCACATAATATCCGACCGAATTTTAACACGTGGAGACATCTGCCTTTGGCAATTTTTATTTTTATTAGGCAGAGAGAGAAGTCAGTGTTTCTCCTCTTTAAATGTGAATCCTAGTAACCCCTAAGACGTCTGGCTGGATCCCTGCCTGCGCAGGGTTACTTCAGTTCGGGGAGCTCGTGCTGCCCGCAGCTCGTGGCAGGCGGCTTCCACTCACGGCCAAAGCACCTTAAATCTTTGCCCTGCTCACGCTGTGTAGCACAAATAAGAAGGTGGCAAGAATCATGTGTTTAACCAAATCTCCTTTTCATGGCTCTTTGAAAGGCTTTTAAAAGTTTTGTGTGTTGTTTTTTTTTTTAAATCCCCACCAAGTTCACAGCCTTTTAAAATCAGAAGGATTTGTGGTTTTACTTTTAAATTTACCTTTGTCCTTTGGTGACAGAGCTGACACACCAGAGTCATGTTTATTGTCCCCCGCCTCACATCTGGTGAAGTAGATATAACAAGTCCTCCTTGCTTTACACCTTAAACCTTGCTTTAGAGCTTAGTGGATACTAGCCAGCTGGTTAAAGAAAATTCCTCCATAGACTCAGCCCTCTGCAATTTATATAATAAGCTTTCTATATAACTATAACTGTCTGTAGTAACTGGTTGTGTACCTGTGTGCTGGCTGTATACTGTGGCAGTTGTGGCCATTTGTAGGCATCTGTGTTTAATGAGAGCTGTCTAATGAAATTAATGTCCCTTTCCGTCCTCCCAGCCTGTGTGATTCCTTAGGTGCTCTGCTTTTGGTTTGATTTTTTTCTTTATATTACTTTTTTTTTTTTTAAATAGCATATGGCCTTTTAAGACTAAGCTGTAGCTGTTCAGTGTTTGGGGATTTATTTGTTGCACTTTGAGAATGAGGCAGCCTAAAACTTCTGCTGCTTGACTGGGTCTTGCTGAGAAGACGACCATGATGCTTCCCACTGCTGTCCTGTGCTTCTAAACTAGCACTGGTCATCCACCAGGTTTTTCCCCTGCCTCTACCACCATAATTAATCCTCCACAAACCAGTGTTTGCAAAGTGTAATCAAGGTTATAGCTAGGAACTATTTGGCCAAATAAATAAAAAAAGGTGGGGGGAGGGCTACTGTAATAATCAGAGCAATGGTCCAAATCACAAAGCGTAAATGCTGAAGTCATAAATAATGCATTAATGCTTTTCTGAAATCTGCAGTAGGAGCCGTGTACACATAATTAGCATGTATATAATGCATATGTTTTCCTGCCCTGTAAAATGTCTAAATGAGGCATTAAAAAGTGAGGTGGTCTAAGAGAATGAAGCTATGGCCCGGGACTGTAGCTACCATGGCTCTGTCCCATCTCCACCTCTGACGGGACACGGGACAAGAGTCGCCACTTCTCTGCAGCTTCAGGCGTACGCTCATCGCCGCTTACGGAGCATGTGTTTCCAAGATCCTGCCACGAGCTGCTTGTTACTCTTCCTCAGCGCCCGGAGCTGATCCAGGTTAATCTGGGAGCTTCTTGTCTGCCAAGTAAATTGGCTTCACTCGAACAGCAGCTGAACGGGAGCGGAGGCTGCTCAAACCTCTTTCTCTGCAGCTGCGGGAGAAAGCCAGACTGCGCCCTGGCTGCCCGTGTTGGGGGCAGCACCGCTTGCCACCTTCGTAAAACACGGGGAGCTCCACGGGGAACAGTGTATGAAGACCCCAACTTTAAAATACACGGGCAGGAGAACTGCCACATGGTGGGGATGTGGCATGGGGAGAGGTCCATCGGGTGGTCACCTCTGGTGTCTGGTCAGCGCTGCTGCCCGTCGGAGGAGACGGAGCTCTGCCACGCGGCCGTCCCGGTTGCGGTGCCGGCGCTGGGAGCAGGGTGCCTGGGCGGTGCTGTTGTGTTTCAGCGTGGTGCTGCTCTGCCTGATGGGGTCCAGCCGCTCCACGTGATTCCTTATCAGATTGGAGCACCTGGAGACTGACACCGCGATGCGCTTTTTTTTTTTTTTTTTTATTATTCTGACAAATGCAGTGGTTGTATTTGTTGTAAATAGGTGGGAAGGTGAAGACTTGCTCCTGTATACAGTACTCAGCTGCAGCATTTACTGTGTCCCACTGTACACAGGCTTTTTTGCAGCCTTTAACTGAAAGATGGTTAATCTGCCTTTGTAACAGCACCCATTATTGCTAGCGACAAAAGCTGCTGAGTGTGTACCCATACAACACTCTTGATTTGAAGCTTGTTATTTCACAATTTAAAACTTAACGTGATATCTCCCATGATACAAACTTCAGATTTCTCCTCTTCTGTAGAAGAAACAGGTCATTTTAATGAGGTTCCTTAACTGATGAGGTTCTTTCTGATATCAAAGTCATGAGATGCTAGAACAAAAAAGCTACTGTGATAAGTGAATGTAAAATAACTCGACTGTGCTATTTTCTAAGTACATATTAGAACAAGGGGAAAACCTCCTGCTGTGCTTGCTTCAAGGGAGTTGTTAACATGGCACATTAATAGGCCCATGCCAGAAAGTGCCATGCTGGTTAGGAGCTCAGCAGAAGCACAAATAAAGGATTAGTTGCCCCCTGCCTCCCTCATTCCTGAGGTGTGACTGACGTGACTGTGGTTTCATGCTGGGCGAGACATCCCTTCTGTAGTGTCTTTTGGTCAAAAGTTTTGCAACGGCGTGTAATCTTCCATGAAGAGCAGCTTCAGTCTTGACAGCAGCTCACAGCTCTGAAAGCTTGGGAACCACCAAGTGAGACAATTACATGGACAGTGGTGACATCCCATTATGTGAGATAGGAGTGGGGGGAAAAGCAGAGAAGCTGTTTGGCTTCTTTACTATGTGTCTCGCCCTGTCCTCTAAAGAACCTGGCACAAGCCGTTGTTGGGACAGGAAGAAGACAATGTTACTCGACCCATCTGTCTAGTCAGATAAACCTATTCCTATGTCAACAAAGACTATTGTGGTAGCACGTGTTTGCTACATAGGGTAATTATCCTTTATGATGGGTAATAAATTATTATGCACTGTAACAGCATGTAATTTGGGGGAGTGGCTGCCGTGGCAGATGGTAGCCCTTCAATCCAGAAGATCCTGGAGAAAGTCAGCTGGATCAACAGAAGCCTTACGAAGTTCTACAAGAATTCCAGCACTTGCAGGTAAAATAACCCCTTGCTTTAGTACAAGTGGGCAATTGGCTGCTTTGGGATCTTCAGAACAGACGCTAGAAGAAGCTTCCTTGCTCGGAGGTTGGTGCAGCACTGGAAGAAGTTATCTCGAGGCCTTGGAGTCTTAGTGTTTTGGAGGTTTTCAAGACTCAGCTGGGTGAAGCCACAGCTGACCTCATGGTAGTCCTGTGTTGAGGGGATTGTTGCATCAGATGGTCTCTTTTGACCAACGTTTTTGTGTTTGTGGTTTTGTAGTGCTCCTGGAGACAGATACCTAGGATCTGGTTGGTGGAGGATTCTTCCCTTTACCACACACAGTCCCTAGGAATTTTCTGGGATGCAGTAGAAAAAGTGAATGGTAGCAGGCTGTAATCTGTTCTGCTATACGTCTATGTTGCATACTTACTTTCTGAGTGATCTGTCCCTTCTGCTTAGTATAGCTCTGCCGGAAAACTCTGCCAGCAAACAGAGCAGAGGCTGGTTCGAGGACAGCAGTTGGCTGGGAGAGTGCCGACTCAGCCAGTTTTTCCAACTTTGAGAATTGAGGAAGGATTACATTCTTTCCCGGATTAGAGTTGCAGCTATGTGATGCATCCCCTGGAGGTTTAAATCAAAACCTTTCCGTGTTACTCTGATACTCAGAGCAAAGGCTATATGAGGTTGTGGGTTTTGGCTAACCAGAGGCTTAAGCTTCATGTAGCCCCTATCACACTTCAAAGTCATTATTAAGCAAACTGATAGAAAGACTGTCTGTGCTGCTATTTGGGTTAGAGTTATATAAATGGCACTCCAGATGCCCCATAAGCTAAATTCCCTGTTCTAATGCAGTATCATATGATGTTGTAGATGAAGCTAGTAGGATACTTTTGTAATTAGCTCTTGGAAAGGAGGCTTTTAACCTCTGACGCTTACGTGACAGGTGGTTTTCTCATCTGATTTGTGCTTTCTGTGCGCTCTTGCAGATGCAACCTCGGTATTGTCTGATTATTGTTTTCTGACTACAATATTCTTTGCATTTCTGGTGACCTAAGAGTGTAACATCAGCATAAACAAAATTCTTTATGGCTTGACATCAACTCCACTTGTGAGTAGCCTTACTCAGTTGTCTTCAGTGGCGTTTCTGACAGCTAAAGGCTCGGGGGCATGCAAGGCAGAGGAGTGCCATCTTCACTGGTATGCGAAACTTGGGTTTTCTGCCTCTGCTCCCTCTTTCCTGCTTCTTTTCACAGTTTTACATTTCTTTACTTCACATTTGTGAATGTGCAACTGACCTCAGTTTTAGCAGGATGTATGTATGTTCATAATCCTTCAAAGTTTGGGTACCAAATTGTTCTGTTTTCTGTAAACTTTAAGTGGGATAGCCAAGTGACAGTTCTGAGGAAGTTTCATCTACTGCGGACTTTCTTTCATTGTGTGGTATAGATGCTATAAAGAGAATGACCTGGTTGTTGGCAGTGGAGTCTGCTGCCGTTCCTGTTTGTGGTGCAGTAGATGGCTGTGCTGACTGACATGCTCAGCTCTGTTGACGTGCATACTTGATAGCATTAGGCCAGGCCTGCCCTGAAGACTTTTGCCGGCATAGTAATGCAGGAATGTTACCTTTCCAAACGTGCCTTTCCCCGCCACTAAATGGTGACAAGGCCTCAGCCACCTTGGCAAAGTCTTTTCTTCATCCTTTGATGCCTGCCCCTTGCTCTTGCAGGGCACCGCAGCATCAAGGTCTTGTCACCAGCTTCCTGAGCTCCACTCTAGAAACATGGTTGGGCTGGGTTTTAGCCACACAGTGGGAAGTCCTTAAAACATACAGGCTGTCTGCTAATACAGTTTCTGCTTTATTCTTTACCTGTTGTAATGATGCACTTAATCTTATCCTTTCTGTCAAAATGTCTTTGAATTTGTAAGACAACGTAAGCTGCTCGTGAAAGACGTAGAGAAAAGTACACTCGACCAAGCGCTGCTCTTGATTTCTGTAGATTTTCCTTCCCTCTTGTTGCACTGCCTCTCCTCAGCGATTTCGTAGCATCTCTCTGAGCAGCCATTGTGATTATTCTCCTATTTTAATCCCCAGTATTTGGCCTCTTCCACCATTTAAACAATTCCATTTTGGCATGAAGTCTTCTGCAGAAGATGCTCACCTGAAACACACAATTGCTCTTCGAAGTAGGAGCCAACTTTTGAGGGTCAGTCTCTTTGTTAAGAGCATACTGTAAAAGACTTTGAAGTTCTGTATCCGGATTCAGTCAGGAAGCTTCAATACTCCTTGCATAATGCCAGGCTAAATTTTACCAGCACTCAGATGCCACCAGCTGATTGTGGTTCTCCTGCAGTTTTCTCAAACTGCAACTTTGTTCTTGGGCCTGTATTTAACAAAACAAACTGGCTTCCACTGTATTCCTTTGCAAGGTTTTTAACTGGGCAAACCCATATGTCTGAGAGGAGGATGTGCATGTATGACAAGGTACCATTGCATTAAGTTTCTGAGAATGAATAAGGGGACACCAGGAGCTTTCGCATAAGAGCTTGATAGCATATGGTTCACATACCTGATGGAGAAAGGGGATGCAAACTATTTCAAATTGCATTTTATTGCTTCCCAAGTTCAAGTTTGTTTTGCAGGGACACAGAGGTAAATTCTTCAAGCAGAGTCCCTATTAATCACTTTGCATCCCAAGCCCCCATAACTCTGTTGGTAGCTTTGTTCTTCATGGCAGAACAATGGTGCGGTGGTGTGCCCTTTCTCAAACATGTCCAGCTGATTTAACTAAGGACTACTCAGTTTTTCCATTGCTGCAGTAGGGCAGGGTTGGGTTGGAGAAGGTGCCATTTCTGGAACTAGGAAGCTCTAGCCCAGCAGGGAATGATTCAGAAAATCTGGAAAAAGAGCCAAATGCCAGAGACCATTTACACTATAACATAATGCCTATATTTGGAAGCTCTAAGTCACCTTTGACTTTTATGAGCTTCTAAATTTTTGTTTTCAATCTTGGTCTTCTCCTTTGTTGGACAGATTTGAATAATTCAGTGCAAGTTAAATAACTTGCCCATGTCCAGTTTTAATGACTCAGAAGAAATCAATGTTGCCGCAAACACAACACTCTTTGTGAGTCTCTCTCTTCCTGCAGAATTATAAGGAAACATACGTCCTTTCAAAAAATCTAAAAACAATAAATAAAAAAAATTCCTAAGACTGTGAACATTTATACAGAGCGTTTTCTCTAATTTCAAAACCACTGGACATAAGGTGAACTGGTTTGAAGGGAGACATTATTACTTTTAGCTAAATATAGTTAGAAATGCAATATGGAAGAAGGGAAACACATTTTTATCATGGTATAAATTAAACTAAAAGCCAACTCCCCCCTTTTTTTAATATTGGCAACTGGTTTTGGTTTGCTGTCTGTCAGAAGGGAGCTGAAACTACTCATGTGTTTTGTGTGAGTAAATATAACAGTCATCAGACTATTCCCCGCCCCTCCACTTGCAATAGTATTCCTTTATGCTGCCTGAATCATCATGTAGTGAAGCGTTCGGCACAGGAGTAAATGGTGAAGGAGTAGGTGGAAGTGGTGACAGAGATCTCCTGGATTGTCACCCCGAGTTTTGAATGATGTTGGAAATTAAGCTGCATTGCCACTATCTGTACCTGGTCCCCCTTAGTAGATATATGCAGACAAGATTGCTGCATTCAATATAATTTAATACAGGTATTTGATTTGCTTGTTCTTTATTCATTAGGCTAGTACTCTGTAATCGTTATATTACTGGCAGTCTCAGGCCTTCTGTGGTTTTATCGCATGCATTTGGGAGTTTGGGGGTTATTTTCAGCTGCCTAGTCTATTTTAAACTCTCTTTTAAAATAAAAAAAAATAAATCAACAAACAATGAGTTGGAACAGATTGATCCTTTTGAGCCATTTGTCTAATTAACCTTTGCCTCTCAGGAGTCAGCTTTGATTCTGTTCAATCAAGTGCAATGCTTCTCAGCCCTTAATAACTAGCATTTCTTCTGAGGACCTTGGAAGTCTTTCATGATGCTTACTTTTCTAACTGCTGCCACTCTTTTGGCATTGCACCAGTTTGCAGAGAGAGAGTTGGCGAAGGATAGGAAAGAAGAATAAGAGGATGGCAGAAGAAAAGGCCACAGGATGGCCTGTAACTTAGCAAACAAAGCGTTTCTAGAAAGTGCATTTAGCTCTGGGCCTGTGTCTTTGGTACTCTGCACCCCAAGTTGAGGTGGGGTAGCAAACCTGTACCAACATAAAAATGAATGAGAGTATTTACGTGCACACACATGCTGCGTGCCCCCAAAAGGATGCTCCATCTGCACTTCCTCTGGTTTAGACGTTTGATGTAATCTTCAGAAAGGGAGACTTCTTGCAGATGGAAATGAGTAGACAATGTCCAGGCTCCTTCCCCCTTACCTGAAAAAGGAAAGAATTAGGCCTGAGACGTGATCCTCTGTGTGGAGGAGGAGGTAAATAGGATGTTTTCCTGCTGCTCTTAATCCTCTCTATGATAGAAACCCCCAGAATTTGCAGAAGTGCCCTGTCGAGCATCAGTGCCTCACAATTCAGGAGACACCTTTTCTGGGTAGATGGACAAGAAAACAAGGGTCTCTCTTTAAAGTTAGAGAGAGTCTGGGAGTTTTGAGCAGCTCCTCTCTTAACGTCACTGTGCATGATCTGCTCTGCTTATTGATGTAGGAAATGCCCGTATGCACAGCAGCATGGATTTCTCCCCTTTGGGAAGAGCTTGGAATGGGTGTTCGTCAAGGAGAGGAGGTCAAGAAGGCTTCCAAGTCTCATCATATGTGGGCATTCACATGCTTTCGGCTGCTGGTTGTGGTTTGGGTCTTTTTGTGAGCATGTCTTACTCCCTTCCAGAGTGCTAGGAAGAACTTTGCTGTTCTTTGCCACCTCCCTCTTTGTTTTTGCACTCATGCATTGGGAATACACAGAGCCCAGGGTTCATGAATCGTCCTTCTGTTCCCGATACAGCTGTGCTGAAACCACAGCATCAGCTGAACTTAAATCAGACCCTCAATGCAAAGTTTGTAGGTCCTGCAAAATGGTGGCTTTGCCGCAGATGTAGGAAAGAGAATAGCAAGGAGAGAACTGTGTGCGAGAGAGGATTGAGAGAGCATCCCTGGACCCAGGGAACCGCTGAAATGGGAAAAGGAAGGAGTGAACTATTTCAGTTGCCTCCTGCCTGTTATCTTGGGCAATGCTGCTGCTTCCCCCCTTCAGCTCTCAGTAGTAACCATCCATAATTCATGTTTTCCCTCTTTTAGTTCCATTACAGTTTCCTTTCTCCTCATGACCAATACTCCAATCGCTCACATAATGTAATAGGATCTGCGAGTGCAAACGTCTGGGGAACAGTGTTTGTCTGGCCTGTGCTACGCCGCCAATTCGCTCGATGGATTCCAACTTCTCAGCTCCTTCCATTTATTCCTGGTTTCCTTCCCAGCTGCAGAGCCTTCAGCTGCTTTTTGGTTTCAAACCGTTCTGCAGGCAAAACGATGGTGGCTAGGTGTCAAAGAACAGCTGCTTTCATCTGAACTAGGAAATGGCCAAAAAATATCCCTAAACAAATTTACGTATATATGTCTACAAAATGTTTATATATAAAATTAATAATAGCTGCTTAATATACAATATAAGTATATAGAATGTATTTATATAAATACATACTATGCTATAATATATATATATGTAAAGTAAATATATATTTTTTTTTTTTAAAGGAAATGCAGCTCCCTGGTTTTATCCTAATCTCTGCTTACTGTAGATATATCTTTACTGAGAAACTACCAGCACATTTTGTTGTGTCATTAGCTGGCAGCTAGTCCCAAAGCAATATGGTATGGTATTCCCATCCAAGCCCATCAGCTTACTTCATCAGCTCTCCGGTGGCTTCCAGCAGCTGTTAAGACGTGGCAGTGGACGCAATTTTTCCTTCCATTTAAGGAGTGATTGAGAAGATGCAGATGCTTTTAGTGGAAAAGGAGAAACCAATTTTATTTCCTTGTCAGACTTTGTAGGGATAGTCGGAGGAAGCTTAGGAGGCTGAAAGTCATTAAGCATGCTTTTTTTTTTCTCTCTCTTCTGTCTGCTTTTGTTTTCACTGGGGTTTGAGTGGACAGGGTCTTACGGGGAAAGTCAACTTTGTAAATGGGATATGCCAGCAAAAATGAGATGTTTTTTCACAGTGCATGCATTGAGGAACATCTTAAAGGTTACCCCTTCACTGTAGAAGCACCCCATTTCGGTCACCGGTTGGTGTGGGCAGGCCTAAGGGGGGGCAGCACGGATTGCTCTGCAGCCCCCCGGGGCTGGAACTCGAGTCGGTGCTCAGAGACTTGCTCCTTGGTCATCTCACTGTGTTAAGCGTAATCTGTCATGCTGCGGGTGGGAGCCCGCCGTTCTTTCACCTGCCTGCCTTTGCGCGAGGGAATCGTCACCGGGGCGGGCAGAGTCAAGAAACCAAGCCTTGGGTCTCATTAGACATTAGCAGCAAGGGACACCTCCAAATACATCAGCAGCAGCTCTATATTTAAAACAAACAACCAAAGGAAAAAAAGCCTTCAAACCCATGAAAAGCCCCACCCTAAGTACCCCCCCCATTTGCTTAAGCGTATGGTGTGGTTTTTTTTTTTGGTTTTTTTTTTTTTTTAATTTTCTCTGTTTGTCACTGTTTGGCCATCTCTCCCCAGCCCCCATGGACTTCTCAAAGCAGCACGTGCTTGGTGCCTAAGCTTCTGCCTGCGCTTGAAACAATTAGAAAACAGTTAATCACAGCCCTTAATGTCAGACTCGCGACAGCTGGCTGCAGCGGGGACGCACCACAGCCCTCGTGGTGAACGCGTACCCGCGACGGCTGCTTCCCCATCCTCATCGTTACTCACCCTGTCATCTGGCAAACGCCAAAGTGAAAACTGGGGCTGCAGGCTGTGGTGTGAATGGTGATGAAATGGAGCGTGCCCTTGCGGCAGGGGAGCTGGGGACTGAGGTCAGGCACGGGGAGCGTGGGCGGATGATGGGGAGTGCTCCCTCCCAGGTACCAAAGGTCCTTAGCACAGCTCGGCTGCGTTTTGGAACTCTTTTTTCTTCCAACTCTCACGTTTCATGCCCATCTTGTAGAGCAGAACTGATTTATGAGTGAGGTCAGTTTGTGTAGATATGCAAATACAATTTTAGCGTACAAATTTGATGACCCAAGGGGTCTTGTCCTCTCCTTTTGTGTTAGTTAACCCCAATGTGGGTTGGGGGCACTTCTGTTACGTGCATCTATGCTCTAGTCTTGGATACGTAAGTCCATAAAACTTCACCATAGGCCATAACATGGCTATGGGATCTTATCTCAAGAACAAAGGGGAAAAGTGTATGGACCGAAAGGGAGGGAGGAGGGCATGATTTAATGACGCTCAAAATAATGGTTTGGGGTTGAGTGGGCTTTGCACAGGTTATTTATAATCATGCCTGCGAGTCTAGCTGAAGCATGATTTGGTACGGCTGAAGAAGGATTCAGAAAACTAAGACGAGTCAAATGGCGTTTCTTCATCTTGTTAACTTTAGTCAGGCTTATGCATTGACTAATAGAAAGCATGAGGCTTTTAGAAAAACCCAGGCCCCAAGCAAAGATGTATAAGCTTGCGAAGCAAATTGAGACCAATCCTCAGTTCACATTGCTGCCGGGTGACAAACCTGGGTCGGTGAAGACTGACTACGAGCCACGTGCCGTACCGACCCGCAGGTAGGAGACAGGCAGCGCTGGGCTGTTGGTCTCTTCTCCCAAGTAACTTAGCGATAGGACGAGAGGAAGTGGCCTCAAGTTGTACCAGGGGAGGTTTAGACTCAATATTAGGAAAAATTTCTTTACAGAGAGAGTGGTCAAGTACTGGAACAGGCTGCCCAGGGAGGTGGTGGAGTCATCATCACTGGAGGTGTTCAAAAAACGTGTAGACTTGGCACTTCGGGACATGGTTTAGTGGGCATGGTGGTGTTGGGGTGATGGTTGGACTTGATGATCTTAAAGGTCTTTTCCAACCTTAATGATTCTGTGATCCTTGTGGCTGCCTGGGGAGCGCTGCTCTTCCGGGCTGAGGAGGGAGGAAGGCTGCTGCTGGGAAGGAGACGCAAGAGCGGTGCTAAATCCAGCTGTGCTGGCGTGCCCGGAGACCCACCGCGCACCAGCTGCTTGCTGGCTAAGAAGGCATGGAGAGCTGAGGCGCAGGCGCCGGGAGTGCCAGCGTCCAGCTGGGGTCTTGCCGCTCCACCTTCGCAGCCGCCCCGCACCACAGCACCTGGCCCCGTCCAAGGACGCCGTTCTGCGGCCAAGCGTTCGCTTGGTCACTTCGCTGACTCTGGTCACCAAACCTAACGTTTCACGCTTTCCTCCTATTTCCCTTTTTCCCCAAAGTTACCGGGTTCCACACTGAAGGGGAGCCTCAGCTCCGCAGACGCAGGTCGCTGTGCTTGTTGGTGCAGGGCTCTGCTCTGGACACCTTCCCCCTTGATGGCGGCAGCCGAGTGACATGCATCCACAGCGGCTGCAAGTCCAGAGCTGCACAAGGGTGGTCCAGAAACTGGCTGTCATCCTAAATCCTCTCTGCCCCTATCCTAGAGCACCCTTCAAGCTGTTTTTTGGGGCAACAGCTTCTCTTTCTCCGGTGAAAAGCCTCAGGTGCGTTCTGTGCGGATGGATCTTGGCTCTGCCTTGTGCAGCAGCTTCTGTCTGTCCTGTCTGCCTTGCTGCAGAGCCGTAGGTTCGTCGGTCTGCGGGCAGGTGACCGGCAGTAGTTTTTAGGAAGGCCCTGACATCCCCTGTGGCACGGGCAGATGGGATTTTGTGGGCAACGCGGACTCAATCTGGGAAGTGAAGCTCAGTGCGAATAAAACGCGACGACGGCTCGTGGTGAATAGGAATGCACCCACCAGCAAGGCACCCATCGGCAAGTTTGCAGTATTGCAAAAGGTTGCTAAAAAGGCTTAAATTAGTCCTGGGTGCCTGGGATTAGAGACGGGAACCCAATGCTACACGTTTTTAAGTGAGACTACTTTGAGGAAAGGATGTCGATGCTACCCTGAGGAGTAGAAATGTGCTGTAACTGTAGACATTCACTCAGCGCCGTGACTCATCTTCTGGAAACCAAAAGGAATTCCCTTAGAGGAGAACGCCGTGCGTCACCCATGGCCAAAAAAAGAGGGAGTCATGTGTTTTCTTGACAGCACATCATGTTTGCATATTTTTACTGCTGGAGGGGAGTCCTTCATCCTGATCGCTGCATGTTTTCAAGTATTTTGAGTGTGCCTGGGGTGCCAGGATATTAATTTCAATAGCTTTGTTTAAATAGAACATGTATGTAATTGAGTCAGTAAGTATTTTTAATAGGGTTTCAGATACAAGCGGGGACATTTCCTTGAAGTCAGTATAGTTACTTACGTTACAGGTTTCTTACCAGTGTGCTTTAAAGCTGGTAAATTGGAGCTTCAGTAACCAAAACGTTTCTTCAGGAAATATATTTTTCTACAACTTTATTCATGAGTTAGTGTTCCCATACTGAAGGTGGGGATGAAAAAGGATTTATAACACGGTATATAAAAGAAAGTACATTAAGCGTTGTGTTGTAGACAGCAAGACTTGGGGCTTCAGCATTGGCTTTTGGTAACTCTCTGCATTTCTGCTTTATTAGAGGTTTTTTCCCCCTCTTTCTTTTAGTGACTGAGTAGCTATATTCCCATCCTCTCGGAAATCCTTGGTGAACATAAGCTACAAACAGCATACATAGTTAGGAGATGTTTTTAGTGTTTGTAGGATTGCTGATGTAGTGCCTTAATAAACAGCCTGATTTTTTTTTTTTTTTTTTCCAAAGCATCAAACCCCTCCAAAGCAGCAGCCTTGAAAGAAGCTGCATTTCCAGGCTGATACTGCTTAAAGTAGCACATACAAATGTTACTTGGAATTGCTGGAAGAAATAGCAGTAAATAACTGGCTATCAAGAGCAATTTTCCAGGTAGTGGACTGTAATGCAACAGGCAGAGACAGCATCCATGGTGGTGCTTCAAGGAAAGAAGCGTCTTGCAGCTGGTTGTATGAAAGCTGATATTTGCATTTGCTGATTCCTTCTGACCCAGAAAAAATACCTGGTGTCACTTGAGGAGAAAAAAGTAAAGTACTGGGCAAACATTGATCTTTGTAAATTTATAACAGTAGAGGGAAGTCTTTTTCTCACCAAGAGTCAAATCAGTGTTGTTGCAAGTCATGTAACAACATGAAATTCAGATTTTCTCCTGGCCCTGCATATGCAGTATCTTTACAGGACGTAAAGGTTTTGTATGGGTTCCTCACCTCTGAACAAAAGTACAACATTCCTGTAAATATGAGATAAAGTAAAAAGATTCCTGCTCCTCCTTTATTACTTGCTTCTGTGTAACTCGGTATACTTTGTTTTAAATAAAAGCATACCAGTGGAAGGAGTTCTTGTGGGGCTTTACTGGTGTAAATGGGACAGAGGGTAGGTTTGTACAGTAAGATGATCTCTAATGAAAACAGTACTTGCATTTGGGACAGCCTGCATCTTTCTTCTGCAGCTATTGAGGGTCAGATAATTCACAATTAATGTTCTAGAAATAAATCTGTCAGCTGGTAGAAGCATCAGCAGCCTTGATTGATAAATGCTACCTTTTGATGATTAAGTCATCGAAAAATCTCTGGCTTCAAAAGGAAAAAGACAAAAGTAATTTGCATAACAAAACCCACATTGTTGTGCAGCTTGCAGAAGGGAATGGCGAAATGTTAGGTTTTACTATGTACACACGGACTTGAAGCCATCTTTGCAGAATCCCAGCTGGCTGTGAGCATCCAGGATGCCTCCACATGCATGTTAGACTACCTCCCTCTTGTCCGTCCTGTGTTTCTCCAACGTGTACTACAACAGGGGCAGGTCATCCAAAACTAAGAAGCGAGCCCAAAATTCAGAGACAGGCGTCGATTGTGGCTGCATTGCTACTGCCTATGTTAATCTGGAAGAATTCATTCTCCAAGATGCATCAGCCTAGGCTTCTACTGAAGTTCAGGGTTGCACACAACATTGGGGTGTTTTTAAATGGAGGTGCTGCCTTTGCTTGGTGGCCATCCTGTTTTTATTTTGCTTTCTGGCTCAATTACAAGCAAAATGATGTTAAAAAGTACCTTGTATTGGCTTTGTACTTTCCCTAAGCACCTTCCAGTTCAGCTGAATGCTTGTGTGCAGCCTTTGTGTGCGTTCACCAAACAGTAACAGAAAATCATGTGCCCCCTGCTACTGTAGTGGTTGGGCTTTAATGGAATACCTTTTTTTTAACCCCTGATTATCCCACTGTTTTCTGAACCATCTCTACCCTCTCTGTCTTAGTAATAATAGCCTCTACAGACTGGAAATGTATGGTCTGGGGCTATTTTATAATTCATTGGATGCAGACTTTTTATGATGCTTTGAAGACATCTGAAAACTAGAAGTACATTAAAGTGAAAGCACATTCGTGTTTAGGCGTTAGGCTATGAATATTTCTAGTGGAAAGCATTGTAACACGGTAGAAGGACAGGACTCAAGCTATGTTTTGCCAGCTGCTGTTACAGGATGGACATACATAATTAATGTACAAGATGTCGGTGGACATTCAGGAATTATGCAACATTGCTCTGAGGTTTTGAAAGGCTAATAAAACTTCTTGTAAGTACATGGCAAACTATATCCTTTGGCAGACTTCTATGTCGACTATTCGCCCAGTCTTGAATATAAGCTTTTAATGATAGTCTGTTTGCTGTGTCTTTCTAGAGTCATGAGAGTCATTTAAACAATATTTATATGCATCATTTTATTCTTCCACTGCCACACAAATGTTTTTATATCTCTGGGCAAAGGAGGTTATCCTCTGGAGTCCAAGGATAATACATTGAGCGAGTGGTTTTATGACTGGATAAGGAAGATGAGCAGTCGGAGTTGCACTACTAGTCTAGTCCATGGGTGAAAAGCCTGCCAGTTTTCTGCAAGCCTGACTTGGGGCAGCATAGCATGACAGCAGCTTCTTCCCTTATGGGAGGACATAGGGGATGATGGACAGGCAGGTTGGACTGCTCTGGGGAAGTGAGGTTCCTCTCTCCTTTCGTTGATCATAGAATCATTGAATCATTAAGGTTGGAGAAGACCTCTAAGATCATCAAGTCCAACCATCAACAGAACACCCAGCATGCCCACTAAACCATGTCCCGAAGTGCCACTGATCGTATAGTGAATCTAAACAGTCATGCATGTTTCCCTCCTATCTGCCTCAGATTTCTTGAGCTGGGTTGTCTTAATTATTGTACCTCATATATAATATTGTAAATCCCTGTGAATGACTGTTGTGGGACTCAGTACTGTTGATGCTGAAGAACAAAGTTGACTAAAAACAATAGAAACATTTAGAGTCATTCTCTCTGTTTGTCGTTCAGAAGATCCTTCAGTGCTAATTTAGGGTATTAAATATGTAATGATTAATGCAGTTTTTCTGCAAGGTAAATTCAGATACGCTTGTAAGTCACAAACCAGAAAATCTGTTTGGGACTGCTAAATTAAAGCAGAGTAGCACTGGTTCTCTCTTCCTTTAGTTTATTATATCCTGAGCACTTTTTCTAGCTGTACCTTGACAGATTTTTTTTGTGAGGTGAGAAGATAAGAAGAGAGCTTCAGTTCTGCTCTCAGTTGTGTTTCTGTAATGCTTGCAATGGAGTGATTCATTCTTTTTTTTCCTCTTTGTTTTTTTCTTACAGTATCAAGCTTTTGGCTGTGCAGGAGCTGGTTGATAGAGAAGCACTGGAAAAGGTATTTAAAAATATATCTAATACAACTGTCATAATACATTTAAGCTCTTAAAGCCCTCTGTGTTAGTAGAGCTTCCTAACTTTATGGAGCATAAACCAGGAAATCTTTCTAGCTACACAGTACATGAAGTCAGAGGGGTGATATTTTGTCCAAGCTGACGGCCTGCTCTGGTGTCTTCTGATTTTACAATGAGCTTGCAGTAAACAATGCCTCTAGTCTGCCTGTATTAGCTTTCCTGAAATTAGTTCTTTGCTAACAGCTAGGGTAAGTAGATGATTTGAACCGACAATGATGAATGTCTGAAGCAGAAAGAGCATCTGAGGGGCCCCTTTTGAGCATCCAGCTCAGGAGGGTGGCAGGAGGTGCCTTGGAAGAAATGCAGTTTAATTTAGGAATGAAAGGATCAAAGCAGCTAGCTACTCAACAGCAGCCCTACCACCACCAGCTGAGTACGTGGTGCATGTTAGCCCAAGCTCTTCTCCTGTCTGCCTTGCGCAGGGATAGGCCTGCCTTTAAGCCTGGCCTTCCAGGGAGCTGAGGGATGTGCCGTCCATCGACCGTCCCAGGGATGGTGGGGCTTGCAAACAGCCTGCGCTCAGCTGTGTTGGGGGCAGAGAGGAGGAGCTCTGTGGAGCCGATGGCTTCCTGTGTCCAAGCAGTGTGGTCCTCTTCAGGGGGTGCATCCCCCTGTCCAGTGCCTAAGACCTCCCGTTGGCTTAGCCAGGGTGCTGGTGTCTCAGCAGCCTGAGATCCCACCTCTGGAGCTGCAGCAAAACCAGTATCCACAAAAGGCTGGAGGGTTTGTAAATAATAAAACCTGGTGTTGCCCTTCAGCCAAGGGTATTGCAAACGCAGCAGTACCCTATAGATCATTTCCTTCTGCCTGAAGAACCAAATGTTGTATTTCTTATTGTTTTATGATGGTTTTGCTGGCCTGGAGGGTAGGACTGGACTCCCAGTGCCTACGCTGGGACTGGTGGGTTCCCTTCACTTTCTGCACCAGCTCCTTCATCTAGAAGACCAAGGAGTCAGCTGGGAGGCAGCATAGAAATATGAGAGACTTGGTAGGATCCAAAGAAAACGACTGGATTCCAAGCCCTGCTGGGAAAACTGCTGCCTTAGGGCAGGCATTGAGCTGCTGCTGACCCAAGCGCCCCCTCTGTACCTATGAGTGACCTGGCAAGGCTTGGCAAGGAAGGAGGAGACCTTCTCCTGCCTTGAGCGTATCCTGTCTGTGTGAAGGAGAAAGTCCTGCAGCACTGTGTTACAGCCAGACGGCCATGGCTACGTCTGCTGGGTACTCTAGAAATACTGGGGGAAGTTAAATCCAGCAGCAGCGGGTGCTTCAGTCTTGTGCTTTGCTGCTGACTGGAGATGAGTTTCACAGGGGTCCTATGTACAACCCAGTTAATTCAAGAAGGGCATCTCTTCGTTGACTTTGGTGAACTCAGATTTTGATACGAAGACATGGATTTTGTTAAAAGGCAGCGACAGAGGACTAGGCAGGTGATACTGTAGTTTTTTTGCATGAGAAGAAGACACTGTCCTCAACCATTCATTGTGCAAAACAGGTAAATATTCACAAATTGTTGTCATTTGCAGCAGTCGGCTTCTCTGGCACCTCACATGCTGTATGCTTCTCACCTTTCTGTCGGGCCTGCACCTCCCTTTGGCCCAATGCCTCCTAAAACACAGCGTGGCGAGGGCGAGTGACCTGAGCCTGGTGGGAATGGCCGTTTGAGACATTGTCTGGAGCTCTGCAGGAAGCTCTTCAGAAAGGCTCAGCCTCAGGAAAATGACCTTTCTAAATTGAGCTTTTTGAATATTTGATACCTGCTTTCATACAATGCCAAGCTTAAAGAATTTAAAAGGCCAGTTTAGCCCTCTGGAAAATAACAGGGTGGAATTATATAAGTTCAAAGAAATTTGCTGTCTTTATTTTTTTAAATACAGGAGGGGAAAAAAAAGTAGACTAGAACAAAATCCCTTGTCCTGCCTGCTTGCAGAGTCAGATTTTGAGAACACGTGCTGAATTTTGTATTCACAAGTCTTTATTTATCTGCATTA
>NW_010523565.1:24043-25584 GCF_000687285.1 Phaethon lepturus | reverse complement strand
GAATGCAGAAGATTATTAAATGATAATATTTTAATATTCATTGCACGATTTATTTTTCTGGTTTTTGAAGGGAATTTTTCTTTAAGATAGCTATGGACATGATAACCTAAAAGTGTTTTTCCTATAGGACACCTTCTAGTGTGTCATATCTGGTTTTGAACTTCTGTGACCTTATTATTTCTAAAATTCGGTGCTCAGCTTTGGAAGTGTTGTTATATATTTTTCATACTTACATGGAAACCCAGAGTGAGTAGAAGCACGCTGGTGAACAGCAGTGCCCCTGAGAAGACTTAGGGGCACACATCTCGTGTCTGTGCTGCAGGCTAGCACCCTTAAATCAAATCACATTGAAGTTAAGCGCATGTGTAGCGAGTCTTTTGAGAACCAGGGCCTTGAGACAGTACCAGAAAATTATCTGGCACTGCAAAACACAGTTTATTGTCGCCTTTTTGAAATGGGATGACGGTCTGGGAGGCGAGGCACATGAAGGAGCAGGCTGGGAGAACCTACCTGAACCGTTGGGGTCTTGAGAAGATGGCAACCCCCTGCCGGTATGTCACGGAACGCTTTGCCCTTGTGTAGTGGAGCACTGCTGTGATTCAAAAGCTGCATGTCAGTTATTTACTGATTACTTACGGCAAAAGGGTTTAATGCTGTTCTGACTATCTTAGATACTTTATGATCTTTAAATGTTTTTCCCACCTTGCCCATTGAAAATAAATTGATTGTACTGTGAGAAGCTTTGTGTCATGCAAAGACTCTATTTGAACGTTTTGGGAAATTTGGCCAAAATGACCCTCCAAGCCAAAGATCTACCACACTTGGCTGCGTTTATGCCTGGGGTTGCTGAGACAGAGGAGATGATTGGCTGTGGTTAATTACAGCTGGTCCTGACCAGGACATGCTTATCTGACCCTTGGGTGCTGCTCATCAGCTGGTTTGTTTCTCTGGGGTGCCACGGGCACCTAGAAGCACTGCAGAAGGGGGGTGCTGCTTGTGGAGCTGGACCCCAGCACCATGCTTGCTGTCATTAAGAGGAAGGGGAAAATAATAATTTATCTCAGTGAAACAGGACCAGGTCATGTAAGAAGAACAAGAGCCTTTACCTGGAGAAAATTCTGGGTCAGAGATGGGCTTGTTTGCATTAGTTTTGGCCGTAGCCTGTCAGACCTGTTCCAGCACGTATTCCACGTGAGCGGTCTCACTGGCAGCTTAAAACTAAGTGCGTGCTTACCTGCATTTTGTCTTACCTTGAACCTTCAAGTCGGTCTGTTTGCTTCCCCCTGCCTCCTCGCTGAGCTTGCCCCGGCTGCCGTGGGATTGCGTTGCTGGCATGCCCTTTGCTTCAGAGGTGCTGCTGCCATTGGGACAGGAACGACTTCGGCCGGCGAGTTGCCAAGGGAGGGCTTGCGGTCATGACAGCCTTGTCCCTGCAAGGGTTCAAGGCCTCTCAGGCTTTAGAAAGAAGTATCTCAGGCATGCAGGTTTGTTGGCGCTGTGTCCTGTATGAAGCACCTCTTCCTCTTCCAGAAGCACAGCTC
>NW_010523565.1:20534-24012 GCF_000687285.1 Phaethon lepturus | reverse complement strand
CTTTCCCCAAGGTGTTTTTGAGTATTTTACTTGGTCTAATTTTGGGAAGTCCTTAATTGCAGATGAAGGACTCTACTTGGCAAGTGTTACTTGTATTTATTTGGGGAAGGGCAAAAAATAATTCTCCTGAGGAACATGCTGTTTTTATAGTTTAAAAATAAATCTGTTTAAGTAGTTAGCAGATTGAACTGCCTAGCCAGGTGACATTTCACATTGGTTGCTGTTTTAGCATTTAAATCCGTAGTCCTTTTCCATAGGCAACAAGTATGCCAAAACAATTGTTCTCATTGGTGCTTGATGCCGGTAGGATGTGCAGGAAGAGTTATCCATATTGTAAGAAAAATAAAAATATTCTCTGCGTTCTGTCAGATGTTCCCCCCTGTGCCTTTCAGGTGTTAACATGGGCTCTTGAACTCATTTCTCCTTCAGAGGTAGGTTATTGAGGAAAGTTAAATAATTTGTACAACAACATTATATTTAGTAACCCCCTGACAGCTTTTTATAAGGTAAGCCTGCTTTGGGAACAAGCAGCAGTAACCCATTGGTTTCCTATTTGTATATTAATAAGCAGTGCATGTGCTGTTACTGGGGATGAGAAAGGACTGTCCACTTGACTCCGAAGACAGAGCAGTTTGTTGGCTTCTCATCTAGGAAAGGCAAGTCGCATAACTCTGATTCAGCAGTTTGTGAAAGTGTGGAGTTCATCTGCAAAGTGATGCTTGTTCTGCTTGAAGTTGGAAGTGATCTTGCCTAGGCTGGCATGAGAGGTATGCTGGGTGGGCTGAAGCACTGTAGGAATTAGAGTGAGAGTTGTGATTTTGTTCAGGGATGGTGTTCTTGAAGTTGATAACTTGCACCTTGAAAATCAGGATAAGTAACATAAGTTTCACTATCAAGGTCTGTCTGTGCCAGTGGTGGCAAATTTATGCAGTGAGCTACATCCAAGATGTCAGTGAGAGGAGAGTGAGAAGAACAAAGTAATTATCAGTAGGCTTACATTGTCTTTGTGGGAATTTTCACCTTCACCAGAGTAAGTTTTGGAGGTCACAAATCAAAAGGGATTGAAAGTCTTTCACCTGGTGTTCAGAAGTAGAGGTCCCGTAGCTGTGAAGCACAGGATACATTAGCTAGGCACCAGGAGAGGCAGCGACGTAGCTTCTAGCCGTCTTAGTACAGGAAGACCTCTCTTCTGTCTGCTGGCCAAACATTACGTGGTCATCCACTGGGCATTTCTGCTGGTGCAGACGTGAAGAGTTGGGATGATAGGATAAGAAAGCTCTGATCAGCCTTCTCCTCCAGACAGAATTCCATCCCACACGACCCCCCGTATGAAGAGTTACTTCTCTTACCTCGAAGGGAACATCTTTACCCTGTTGAATAAAACGGGAAGCTTAGCACTGTAAGCAAGCAATCCCTAGGATCTGTGCTCATTTTTTAACTTTTTCTACCTCCCTCAGCAGTACAGCTGGAGTCGTCTCCCGTGATGTGGAATCTGTTTCCTGGGATTCCTCACCAGTAGGAAAGACCAGATGTCTGTATTTGGGAGATCTTTGCCAGATGCAACCCCTGCCCATCATACAGAATTTTCATACTGCGCCTGAGGAATCAATGCACCACAACGAGGGTGACGCTGAGGAGATGGCATTATTTTAGTAAAAGAAAATTAACCTGCCTGTCATCGATCAGAAGCAGCTTTTGTCTGCGGGGAAATGCAATGACTAATGTTGCCCACTTTTACAGGGTAGGACCAGGAGATGAGGACAAAAGGGAGTGCTTGTTTCTTTCTAGTGGCATCGCGCTAATAGTGCAATTTCAGCTACAGTCAAAAACAGGTTTGTAAAATGCTGAGCTGTGCTGTGCGTTCCCTGCTGTAGCCTTCTCCTTTCTACACAGAGTGCAGAGAATTTTAACTAGAAATTTGCTTTTGTTTTCTTGATCCAGTGTACTGTTTCCTCCAGATATTATCTGAACATAAAAAGTATGACGTCAATTGAGGTTCCAGAATTTCCAGTATGAAATGCATCTGCTGGAGGTTTTTATTTATCTTTTGTCTGCTTTTGAGCAGATTGAGCCAGATCGGTGTTTAATCATGATTAAGCCCATTGTAATCTCTGTTCTTTATAAAATCCCTCTCGGAGCAGAGCAGGTTGTTTATTTGTGAAAGGTTATCCCTAGGAGCTTGTCAGCATTTGGAAGAGAGGTGCTGGGGAAAGCACAGGCACATTGCTTCTTGCTTGCGTGGATATAAATATGTTTGTGTGTGCATTTATTAGGGCAGTTGAAAGCAAGCTGTAATATGCCTTGACATGGAGCAGCTGGGCACCTGAGGCCGTTTGTCTGGCCCATCACGGTTTCCTCGATATAAGCACCAAGTGGCTGGTCATGCAGTCAATACTGCCCTTGCAGGCAAACATCGTTCCCTGTGTATCAGCTGCCACTGGCATGGGAGCTGCCATCAATGTCTCCTGAAGGAAGAGCAGGGAAGGGCTGTTGACATCCCCCTTGCAGGGTGAGGGTCTACCATTGCTGTCTGAGCGCTGCACCTACTGAGGTTGGACCACCTGGAATGTATCTGTTGCCTGTGTAGCCAAAATATCCTGCACTGTTGCTGCTGTTCAGTTTTTTGGAGAGTGCAGTCATGAAGCAGTCCCAGAGAAGTAGGGAAGAATTGTGGTTATCCTTGATTTATGGAGACGTGCTGGACTTGCAAGGAAATGGCATGATTTTGGCAGAGTCATCTAAGATGACCAACTCTGAACAGAGTTGGGAAATGAACCTCAGTCTTCTGAGTCCCAGGCACTCTTCTAATGCCAAGGTGGTCCTTCCTCTTTGATGTGAATTGTTTTGACATGTACCCCAGAAATACAATTAGTTCAGGACTGAGTCTTTGTGTGCATATTTTCAAAAGCTGTAGTCCTCCTTTACAGTGTGAGCCCTGTCTTGCAATCTTGCTTCACTTTGGAGCTATTGATTAAAAAAAATTATAAGGCAATTGACAACAGATGAATTAGTTGCTGTGAGTTGTATTTAGTGCCTGTTCCTAGAGCTGTCCTTTCCAGAAAGAGGTTGAGCTCTTTAGTACATTTGGATGTCCTCTAGAGTCAGATAAGGAGACAGCAATCTTGCTTTCAGCGAACAGGAAAAGGAGGTGTAGACTTGGCCGTTGACTCACTCTGGACCTTTGATCAGTCTCTTCCAGCCCTGTTGCTGCCTCATTTTTTCTGTTCTCCATTCCCAGAGGGGAGAGGTGGAATCAAGCCTCTTGCCGTGCCCTTTGCCTAATTCAGCCTTGGGACAGACTTCTGCATAGTTCATCAGCTGAAGTAGGTCCTCCTGCCTGGTTACTTCCAAGCCACCGTGGAGTCAATGATTGACCACTCAGTAAAAGGAGATTATTCCAAATCGTCCAACTGAGTTTATTTTAATTCTTTCTCTCACCTTATTGCCTATTACTTACCCTTTTGCTCTCCCACACCCT
>NW_010523565.1:10116-20503 GCF_000687285.1 Phaethon lepturus | reverse complement strand
TTTCCCTTGCCTTGCTTGTTTATTTGAGAGCAGGTAATACTCAGGGGTGCAAAGTCTTTTTTTTCAGACTTCACTCCCTGGGGTCAAGAAATCTCAGTGAAGGGAAGTACAGCTGTTACTATGACGGAAACATTTTTGGCTGAGTGGAGCTGGAAACAATGTGGACACCATTTCTTACAATATGGGAGGCTTCTTTGGGATTATCCCATCCACTAACTTGACATAGGAACCCTGCAGCGTATTTGACTCTGGCCTTCCGCTTTTCCACTTCTTTTCCTCTTTTCTGTCCTCTAGGAGGGATCTAGATGTCTAGAAGTTTAAGGAGATGTATTGGTGGACTTTTTGGCTCTGGCCAGCTCCATGATGATTTCAGTAGCTCTCTGCAGGGAACCTATGACTACTTTGTCTTTCCAGGCCCCTCTACTGAAAACTATTGTCAAGTGGTCCGCAGCATTGGAAGCACAGGCTCTCATCTACTGGTGTATCTGGCATCTTTGATCTTGGCTGGATTTTTTTTCTCTTTAGTTGCATTGCCCATCTGTTTTCTGATGATCAGTGGACTTCAATAAACAAAACACTAGAAACCATGGTATATACATCACAGGGAGCCATGGAGAGCACAGGTTCTCTTAAAATGCTGTCCTTTAGGAGGTGCCCTCTTCTCCCCTAGAGCATGGCTCTGCCTCTCTGAGAAGTGGTGGTATGGAGGTTGCTTGGCATTCTTTTGTGACGCATCTAGTCTTATCCCTGAACAGAAGACAAACTTATCTATTAGTAGAATCATCCTCTACACTTCCAGAACAAGGAGAAACAGAAAATATGTGTTTACAAATGCTGGCATGTGTTTAAGTTTTGTTTGTGGGTGGTAGAAGTAGCAGGAGTCCTTAGTCACTCTTTTGTCCTGGCTTTCTTCTAGAAGATGGCAGAAGGCAAAGCAAATTCGTAGAACAGGTCCAGTTCTGAATAGTCAGTGATTTTGGGGAAGGGTGGGGATTTTTTCCTTTTTAACAGATTGACATAGCAGCAAGAGTGTTTTAATGTCAACCCAAATAATTTTTTGGTAGTTTATGTGGATTAAGTAATGCATATGCTCACTATGGGGAGCCAGAGTCCATTGCATCTGTTAGAGCAGAACTTTGGTCAGGGTTGGAGGACAGCCCTGTAGACTCTGTTGGGGGCATTCTAGTGGGCGAAGACAGAAAACCATCTATTACTCATGCAAAACTATAAATAAAGAATGTGCTATTTCAGAGAGGAATCAGTGTCAAATTGGGCCCTTCAAATTAAGGGCTAGAGGTGTGAAAAAGAATGTAAGAAGTGTATGAGTTTTTGTTTTTTTTTTTTTTTTTTTAAAAAAGCAGACATGACATGTCCTAGTGCTATTAGCCTGGAAGAGATCCTCCTAATAATAAACATCAAAAAAAAAAAAAAAAAAAAAAAAAAAAAGGAATAAGATGCGAGACATTTAAATAACTTTACAGAAAGTGGCATAGTGTTCTGTACAGTGGCATAATCAATGCCTGAAGGAAGAATAAATATTTGAGGCTGGCAGTGGTTGTGAGTCATATTACATATTTTTCTCTTCCTTGTTTTTGTGTTCTTACCATGGGAGAGAATGCTTGCTCTAAGCAGAGCTGTAAATCAGTTGGGGAAAACAGTAATACTAACAGTAGGAAAGAAATGCATAGAAGCAAAATGCCCAGTGAATAACTATTTTTTGTTGCAAGGCTCTTACAGGTGGCAAAACTGTGACCTTGTAATAATGAGGGCTGTGCCTTTTTCCTTGTGTCGCAGCAGTTTCCTTATCTCTTCTCACACTGCACATCAGCACAGTCCCATCCGTCTTTACTGCCATGTATATGCCAGAAGTGCACAATTAAAAAAACCCAACAAAACCAAAACCCACAAAACCCCCTAACTCACTTGCTAACACCTCTGGAAATATGCAAATTTTTATCATGGGAATGGAGAGAGCCCTAGTTATCTTATGTGCTTAAGCAGCTTTCCTTGATGAATAGCATTCAAAACTGTGATTTCCCTGTTTCCTTTCAGTTTTGTTTGTTCTTCTTTTGTATTAGCACATTTTTTTCCCCTCTTCTTTTCCTCTGTCTGAAGGCAATGTGCAGGTAAGGAGATTCAGATCATGGCAAATCGATACAGCTCACCGGTGGGTGGGTTGGTTTGTTTTTTTTAATTGGTGAACAAGAAACTATTTCTTATCGCTTTTGGGTCTCATGACTCATAGGATGATTTTCTGTTTGCTTTCCATATTAAGGGCTAGGTTCTGATAAACTGGTTTTCACCTCATATAGTCCCAGTGGTTACTGGGTGAGTAGGGCTGCACTCATGGTAGTATGGTTTTACACCACACCACAGAAATCGATTCCTGAGTTTCATGTTTCATGAGAAAAGAATCAACTCGGAGATTAAAAAAAAAAAAAAAGGTATTCCCAGAAAGCCACTGACTCCTGGTTGCCCGGTGCCTTATATCTAGTCCAAATGAGCACACAACTTTGGTCTCCGAACATCTGCTGCATGGTCCATGGCCGTGCAGAGCGGTGGCCGTAACGGCTCAAAACAAAGTCCGTGTGCTCTGGCTAAACGTGCAGTAGCTCACTTTGTGCCAGACTTGGATGTCTTTGTGTCGGTCACTGCTGAAAGCAGTAGCTGTAGTAATACAATCATAGTAGTATTTCTAAATTAACTGATGTTGCATTGCTCTAATAATCTCAATGACACCTTCCCTGAGCATACACCTGTGTTCCCAGAGAGGTGTATTTCTGGTGGCAGAAGCGGCAGCAAAATGAAACTTGTCTTTTTCCTTTGGAAATAATGAGTTGGGGAAAAAAACTTGGAAAAGCACCCAAGTATTTACAGCAGACAACATAGTAATAAGTAAATAATTCAGTTCTGTGGTGGCTATGATTTTAGCACAGCTAACCAGTTGAGCAGACTGTTTTATAACAGTGTAGGAAAAGTGTTTGAACTTAACTCCTCATTTCTTGTAAAAGCAGCTTGATGAAAAAGATAGCCTTATAGTCATGAGGGCTTCTTTTTTTCTTCTTTATATCACATCAGTTCCCTTAGCTTGCCATTGTTGCTGCTAATTATTATACTGCCTAATTCTGCAGAATAAAACAGTCTCTTGAAAAGGCTTCAAGAATAAATTGCTTTGTGGCCATCCCTGACAACTTCTTGAGCCTTAATTCCTGTATTATGTTTAAAAATAAAAAAAAGCCACTAAGGATAAGAAAAGAAGTAGTCAGGAAATGTCTTCTGCAAAATGAGTTTGTCCAATGAAGTACAAGGAAAAAGCTCAGCTTGTGAATGGAAACATGAGAAATTAAGAACCCACGAAACTTCTCCTACGAGGAGGTTGGCAAATACGGGTGCTGTCTTCCACAGGGAAAAGGCAGCATAAATTTAGACCAAGCATATATGAAGACACCCTCCCATTAAATGGCAAACTGGCCAAAAGATGTTACGTATCCCATTTTGACAACAGGTAGTTGAGCATCCTGTAATTCTTCAAGCGTGGCCCCGGCACTTAAAATGTGTTAGGGGAGTTATTGTGTTGCCTCTTTCAGTTGTTGTTGCTTCAGTGCTCTGCACCAAAGATTTCCGTGTCTTCCTTTTGAAGATCTATAAAAAGACACTGTTTATATAAATAACCACTTTTGTTCAGGATGAAGGTAGGAGAACATACCAGTGAATGATCTGCATTGTTGTCCCGGGAACACTATGATTAAAGGCGAGCAAAGAACTGGTTTTATGGGCTACAATCTGTTTTTTTAATCATATATTCAGAGATAAAGAATGTAATTTCCTCTCAGATATTACAAAGAATTAAGCAGTTGGGTGACTGCACCAAGCCATAATTCATCTGGAAGGGCAGTGTAGAAACTCACTGCTAGGTTTTTCCAAAATAAGTACTCAAAAAGGAAAGCACATAACTTGTGAGTGCAAACTGCTACCACTCCCCAACTGGTCCTGTAAAGCCTGACTTAAAAAAATATCTGATTTGATTCAAACAGGTTCATATATGGAAACAAATCATTACACACTTTTGATAATTGAGATAATGTTAAGCTTATCAGCCTAATTATTTCCCGCACATTCACGAAGTACAATGGGTGAGTAACACAGCAGCAGCAGCAGGAGAGAGGCATGTGTCCAGCTGGATTCACATCCACAGCCTATTTCAACACAGGGCCAAGCTCCTGAAGGGCCTCAGATACCTGACGTGGGTACGATGTGGAAGCGATGCCTTCAGTTTGAAAAACTCCCCAATCCTGCCAGACATCCTTTAGCTGCTACCCAACCCCAGGGGTGCCTAGAAGACGGAGTCCTTTGATGCTTTGCTTTTGTGCTCCTCAGGTAACCAGGGAAGTGCCTCTCTGCAGACCCAGAATTGACCCTGTCTGAAGCAGGCAGAGTGGGCTTGGACAACTTGGGGGGGCTGAACTTGAAAAATGAGTGTTCTTTATCCTGTCTCCTCTGATGAGCTCAGTCCCGGCGTTTCCTTTATTAAGTAGTAAGCTTAGAAGCAGTCTTTGCAGCAAAGCCGGGAATTTGGGTCGCCACATGGCTCCTGGGCAGCAAGGCTGCAGTACGGTAAATGTTTGCTCTTTGGTCCATCATGTGGTGCCTGGTGCACTCATTTAGGAGCTGAGAATCTGATCCCCAGAAGAAGGAAATCCGCCCTCCGTGGGTGTCTGTCTGAATTACTGGGATGCTCTTTAAGAAGGAGAAGTAGCATGTTTTCCAGGGAAAAAAATGAGTCCTGCTCTAGTTGATGAAAAAGCTGTAGGTGCCTGCTTTCAGATGGACCAAGACTTGAGACCCCAATATGCATGCATGTTACCACAACAAATGACCTATGTATGTCCATAGCGTGCAAAGGCACATAGAGGCGATGACTGTGCCTATAGGTGCTATGTTATTTCTGAAGACACTGGTTGCGGATTTGGCTGTGCTGAAGGGCTCTGCCTTCATTTCGCTGCTCATAATGAGTTTATAGAGCTCCTCAAAGATGCGTTAGATAATGTTTGTGGAGAACGTGGAGAATGGCAAAGATTTATTCAGCTATCAGTTTGGTACAAACCAGTACATTTGGTACAAACCAGTACATAAAGGATGGGAAGGTATTGCCCCAGGTCTTGAAGACCCAGTGTAAGAATGACACACTCGCGTGGCAGAAGGGGCAGATAAGCTTTCCAGGAGTAATTCTGTGGCTGCTGCACTTTCAGTAGATTTGTTCCTTATCTTTTTCTTTTTTTTTTTATCCTAGAACTTTTCTCCTAAACTTTATATTTTTCACTGTTTCTTCAGCTCTACAACTTCATTGTAGAATTATGTACAATTAGGTACAAGAGGAAGAAGTATAAAACTTTTTCCAACACAAATGTATAGATATGTCTGAGATTGAAACTGATTCCCTGGGGGTGGTGTTCTCCTTTGAAAACACTCATAATTATCTGTCTATCAGTACTTGCCATCTGCCTGGCAAGTTTTATTTGCCTTTATATAATATCAATACTTGAACAACACAAGCAATAAGTATTATGCAATCTTTAATGAAGTCTTCCTAGAAAGGACTAGTTGAATGAACATGTGAAAAATGTTATCTTAACATAGGGCCACCCTGACCTTCCCCTGTGTTATTTATATGTTTCCTCTGAAAAGAGTTTGTGCGTGCATCCCCCACACCAATGGCTGCATCTGCTTCTTGTGTGTGCATTTTTTGGCTACTTTTGCAAACAGGAAAGGGATACACTTGAGGGAAAGGCAAACAAGCGATGAAGGCCTGACACAACACTGTTGTCAGTGCGAAACGGGATCCAGCGTAGAGTCTCTGTTTCAGGCGTTAGCCATAATAACGCTTCTTTCCCTGCTGCTACATCTGGTTATAGGAGAATCCAGGTGTAACTGAAAGGCCTGATGCTCCTGTCTGTCCCCTTCATTGCTCGCTACTGCCTGTGGGAAGTGGATGCAAGTGCCGTTTGGCTGCAGAAGTGCCCTGAGCATCCTGGCCCTGCTGCGTCTTGCATCCCCTCTTGACTCACCTTGCACTGCCATGTGTGGCTGCACCAACGGTCCTGAAGCCTTTGACCTTTCCTTACCTCCACCTCAATAACCAGTTCAGTAAAATACAACACCCACAAATCTCTCCAACCCCTAAATCTGCCTCTTCCTCCTCACAAACATGATCTAACAAAACACTCCTCCTTCCTCCTCTTCCTCCTCTTCCTCCTCTTCTTCCTTTTCCTCTTCTTCTTCCTTTTCCTCTTCTTCTTCCTCTTCCTCTTCTTCTTTCTCTTCTTCTTCTTCTTCCTCTTCTTCCTCCTCTTCCTCTTCTGGAACATCAGTGTCAAATCAGGATGTTACTTGAAAACCAAAGGTGTTGATTTCAAGTTCTCAGAAATATTTGTAACTTTTCTGCTCCTGGCTTTCCAGGTCAGGCTTCATTAGGGGGCACCAGCTGTAGCTGTGTCCTGTACGTGGTAGATTGGATTAGGATTACAGGTATTTGAGTCTGCTTTTTCAGTTGGAAATAGAAGTACAGCCCGCTTGGACGAATAAAAAAAAGAAAGGATAATGTGCATTTAATTCCAGGAACGTGATTTTTAAGCTTATACAATAGCCAGTGATGGAGCAGGGAAGGCATGTATATATATTAAAGGATGGATAAAAAAGAGCAATGCCAGATGGTCTCATGAAGCCACTGACAATTTTGTTGTATCTTCTATCAGAAATACATTGATACATATTTCATGTTTCAGGATGGGAGTTTCATTGGAGAGAGCTGGGGGGGGCTTCTCCTCAAGTGCCACTGCACAATTTACAAGGTATATTTTAGAGCTTTTCTGTTTACCCTTTCCTGAAGCATCAAGTCCATCAATGGGAGATGCTCTGTAGGACAGAACAGCTCTTACCTTGGTGTTTTCCAGCCCATGACCTGCAGATTCCTGCGGTCCATGAACTACTGCTATGAGGTCCCTCAAAAGTAACAGAAAAGTGAGCCCGCTACCAGAAGACTTGAATTTTTCATGCACAGGTACAGATTTCTACTTCAAGATTTATCCAGGATCTACAGCTTGAAAAAAGGTGGTGAATTTTGACCTAATAATATAGTTTAACATCTTTTTTTGCTCATCAGGGTCTCCTTTTCAACTACCGCCAGCTCCCATGCATGAACTCCCAAGTCTCTTTCACCATGACAATGTCAAATCTTTACTATACGACACTTCAACATAGCTGAAATGAGAAGGAATTGATAGAAGTTTCATATGCATCTCCAGTACTCATTAAAACTGCTCCCTCTAGTGCCTGTTAAAAATGAAGGAACTGTGTATATGTGACATATAGAAATGGAATATTTATTCACTAGCTCTCATCTCTCCTCTTGCTTAAGAGGAGCCAAAATCACCTTTGCTTTGATGAAGTAAATTGTTTGCCTTTACTGCGGTGCCCTTTTGGACTGAAAGCTTCAGTGGTAATTAACCAAAACGGACAGTTAATTGCTTTGAGTGCCTTTCTAAAGTTCAGGCGATGGTTACTGCACCCAGACCTATCGTGCCGTAACAACAAACGCACCCTGCAAGCTCTTCCTCACTGTTCCTTCTCTCCTCGCTCTCTTTGCAGCCTCTGCTCTGACTCCAGGTCTGAAATGAGAATGTTCTCCAAAGAGGAATCACTGGATAATAAGAAATGTGTAATTTATTAAGCCCTGAGACATTGTTTTCCTGAGTTGCATTTAGTTTCCTCAGGGTTTAGGAGCAGCGTGCCCTCCTTTTGAGCAAAAGACGCTCACCTCGAGGGAGGTCACTGGCTCAGTGTGGTTCCCAGGGCTGGTATTACAGGAGTAACACTTGACAGGCAAAGATGTTCAGCACCGAACGGTGTTGTCATCTGGAAGAGATAACCCTGCTGTGCCTGGTTTGGGACTGGCTGCACAAATAGCACCCCAAAAGACAAAGGCTAACCAGGGCATCCTGAAGAAGAGGTGGTGAGATCTGCTCGTGGGCTACTGTAGGGTGCTCGCTGGCAGCTCTCCTAGTGCGGAGAGTTACTGCACTGGAAGAGATGTAACTTAGTGCATAAATTAGATGCTCTTGCTGGCAGTGCTTGGAGTGTCTTGGGGAGGCAGGTAGGTGTGTTAGGGAGTCTGTAACTCCCTTATGATCTCCAGCATGTGGAGCCCAGCATATGTTCTTCTTCCTGCTCCCAAATTAGTCCAAGACCCCTTGCCTTCCCTTCTCCAGTCCCTCCTCAAATGTGCATTTCCCCAGCTTCTTCTAACTGCCCTCCGCTCTTTTCCAGTGTCAGTCATTAGCTCGTTCCTGTACCCGACTCTGCTTCTGGAGGGGCTGGGAGTAACAGGCACCGGCTCCTTATCAGGGTGTACAAAGAGCAGTTATGTCTTTGGATCCTCCCTTCTTGGGAAAATGACGTGTTGCTGATGAGCAAAGGCAACGGGGCTTGTCTCAGTTCCTGGATGGTGGCCCTTGTTGGCTCCTTGTATGCCGAATGGGGCCAATGGGCAAGTACCTGGCACGAGGGGGTTGACCTCTCAAGAGCATGGGCTGCTCTTTGCCTAGAGCATGCCTGGAGCTTGGTGCTGCCATGTTCCTGCTCCCTGGCAGCTCCATCGATCCCACAAAAACCAGCACCCAGCTGCAAGAGAGACTGCAGAGGCACAGATGTAATACAGGGCACCCTGGTAAATAAGCCCTGATGCTGCTGGTGTTAAGTGTGTGAGTTTTGGCTTGGTATGTGTAGGATTTAGTGAAGAAGATGACTGAGTTGCAGGAAACTTGCAGCCTGAAAGGCTGTAGAGAAAAACAAAATTAGAACTTTTTTTTCCTGAGGGGGATTTTTTGGGGGGGGAAAAAAAAAGTGTTCTGATTGACTGAGATTTTAATTTTGATTGTTTTTACCACTTGAAGAACTGCTCCTCAAAGGAATTGGCGTAGCTCTAACTCAGTTTTGCAAAGGAGGAAAGGCATTTTTTTCATTCCCAGTGTGGGCTAGGAGCTTGTCTGTATATTTTTACTGTATGAGGGAAAGCATAATGTTGTTTGACGTTGGGTTTTGTGGGCAGAACAGCATGACTTGCCCTTCTCACTTCAGCAAAAAACATGACCTAAGAAAGTCACAGCTTCAAAATCTGTGTGCCTGTAAGCCCTGGAAAATGGGCACAGATTAAAGTCAGATGCTGTAGGCCAAGTTCTCTGTTGCTGTCAACCATACCCAGAACGGACTGATGGCTTTTTTTCTGAACAAGCCATGTGATCTTATTTGTCATCTTTCTGTTTGAGTAAAGTTAGGTCAAGACCTTAAAAAAAAAAATTAATTTGGAAGAAACAAAATATTCAAACTAGTCGAATGCAGATGCGCTTTTTAATAAAGTGGTGGTTTCTGTAGGATTTATTCAGCCCTGTCCTATACTTTGTGCTGGCTGGACTTTCTAGGCAGCTGCAACCCAGAGATAAGTTAACTCTTTTGTTGGGTTACAGTTGAACTCATGATTTCAACAAAATTTTTTTTTGCTTATTTAAGTTATTTAAATGTTAGAAAACTCATTCACCAAATTCATGCTGTCTAAAGTCATCAGAATGACACCAGGAATGAGTAATTGTTGCTGCTGTGATTTATTGTGTTTATTTGGGTAGCACCTAGCAATCAGTTGAGAGCAGAGCTCTGTTCCCAGGCTGTGCAAACACCCTGTGTGCCTCCTCATTTAATAAATCAGCCCAGCCCTGGCTCTTCCTGAAGGTATATAATGAACAATAATGCGGTATGTTAATGCGGCATCTTGAATAAGAAGCCCCAGCCAATCTCTGCATTTCAGAAAACTGATTTCAAAAGTGTGCCGAGCGTTTTCGCTTTGGGTGTGCAACCAAAATGACTCCCAGCCTTCCGAGGCCAAAAAGGGTTGCTGGGTTGCGTGTGTTCGAGGAGTCAGTGCTTACAGCTTCAGCCCCCAGGATGCTGAACTTGCAGACAAGGCAGTTAGCGAAAGAGCAGGGTTTGATTTCTATTTTTTAATCAAAAGATAAAATAAACATGAGAAGAGCTGTCCCATCACTTTGCTGATACCCACATAGGAAACACGTACGTCCCTGCAGTTTAGCGCTGTAGCTCTCCAAACCGTGTTTGGCAAAGAGTCACCGTGTACAGGAGGTTGTTGCTTGCCTTGAAAACCCTTCTTCGTCAAATCGCTGCTTGATTTGGAGGGACATTCTGGATACAAGGTTTTCTCTGCAAATACCCTTTCACTGTGAAAACCTCTGCGTTTCAACGTACAGAACGATGCGCAGTGAGAGCCCCTTTTTTACCACCACTTTTGACTTTCCCCTTTCCCCGCAGCCGGAGCCGCAGCGTG
>NW_010523565.1:9790-10099 GCF_000687285.1 Phaethon lepturus | reverse complement strand
TGCCAGCCTCCAGCCCGCCTCTGCCTTCACCCCACATCGATCAGCTTGGCAAGGGGCTCCTCCCGTGGGGCTTTATTTTGAAACTCCTGGCAAAAAGTATTCCATATCGTCCGCATCAAGGGGTTGCAGATTCCAGATTTTCCAGGGCATAGTTTGGTTTTTTTTTTCCTACTATTAGGTTTTTTTTTTGGTTATTATTTTTTTATTTAAGTCTCAAGATGTTACCCAGGCGGACTTGGGGGCTTTCCAGGCTGCGCACAGTTCCAGCATCCCTGATCTGTTGGGCAGTGGGATGCGGCCTCTGCAGCC
>NW_010523565.1:3957-9681 GCF_000687285.1 Phaethon lepturus | reverse complement strand
GTCCAAGTGCCGTGGCTCTACCAGCAGCGTCCAGGAAGACTTGACGCCTCCGGGGAGCACCCGAAGGATCTGCTGCGTGTGCAAGGCTGCTGCCGATCCCTTCCTGCGTGGGCCAGTCTCAAGCATGTGTCCCTGGCGTAAAGTCAGAGGAGCCCTAACCCCAAAACGACAGCTACTGAGGTGGCCTACGCCCTTCCTCTTGTGTTGTGCCGGCAGCCTCGGTGTTGGAGCGGAGCCAGCCCCACGATGGGGGCTTCCTGCCCCCCGGGAGGATTTGTGGGATTTGTGGAGCCCCTTGCGGGGTGGGATACGGTGCAGTCAGCATCTTCAGAGGCAGCACAGAGGAAACCCTTTTCCAGTCAAACAAGTAGCTTTGGAGGAGAAAAAAGAAAAAAGAGCCTGAGGGAGAAAGTTCTACTTGCTTCTTGCAGCATTCACACTGAGCTATTTTAATTTTTATTTATCTCCAAATAATGTCCAGTCGGGGGTGAGTCAGCCTGGGATGTGGCCCAGACCACCTCCTTTGCGAGCCTTCAGGGAGGGCAGAGAGCACAGCCTGTGCTCCACGGTGTCTCTTACCAATTTCTCGCTACATGCTTTATTTTGAAATTTTTTTAAAACCTGACAAAGCTGATCTTTTTTTTTTTTTTTCTCTTTCCTCTCTCTCTAGTTTTGTATGGAGCTGAACCAGCCGACGCTGCCAAACATCCGCAAGTGGAAGGGCCCTAGAGGATGTTGGAAGGGTGTTGTTTCCGAAAAACCCTCGGGCCAGCTACACAAGGTAGTCTGAACTTTGACTTTGATTTTTTTTACCCCTCTAAGCAAGGACGTATTTTGAATCTGTTTAAGGCAAAACATCTTGTAAATCTTTTTTGGCAAGGATTGCATCTCTTGTTTTTTAAGCGGACTCTTCCTATAGCTTTCAGTTCGTCTGTGCGATTGATTTTTCGAAAGGATTGTTTTCCTCGGCCTATGGCACACTTGTAAGGAGGAAAGTGTGTGTGTTTGGGGGAGATACGGTGGATAAAAGCAGTATGGAAAGGTAGGAGAAAGGCTACACATTAGGACAAGGAAAGAGTCCTTGGTTTTGCCCCTGGCAGGCTGCGGTACTTCTGAATTTTTTTGTGCTGCTCACCTGAGCTTGTTCCCTAGTGCAGCACCGGCTGGCATGCAGAAGGGCTCCCCATTTTCCTAGTTTGCAAGTGAAGACCCCATGGAGGGGGCACGCAGCCTGCCATCCTCCTCTGGAAGGGGACCTTATCTCACACGTTCCCCAATGTGCTCTGCACAGGTATTTAAAATATGCTGCAGACTCAGTTTGAAATCAGCATCGTGCTGCACTTGTGCTTTTCCCTGCAGCTTCTTCTGCTGTGGGAATATATGTATGTACTGCAGTGAGGTACTAATTTATAAGGCGGTGACAGCTACACCTGCTACCCTTGACAATATTCAAGGTATAGCTGCATTGGACTGGACACCGCTACTGGCGCCCAAAAGCAGTCTCACCCAAGGGAAACCTCCCCTTTTTCCCTTTCAAGGGTGCTAATGAGATTTCAGAGCAAGGTCCTCCTCAGCCTTGAGTCTGTTGTTGCTGAACGAGATCATTCTCGTGACGCAGTTATTGCAGCATGGATGTTGTTGTGGGCTGGAGGCAGGAACCGAGACATGTCACGGCATGAATGGTGCCTAGCAGTACACGGGGCTGCCTTCATCTAGTCTGAGCGCTGCCGTTATTATTGTGTCCCGTAATCACGCTGCTTAGAATCCACATTTCCTTAATCTGGCCTCTCAAATCAAGTTGTATCACGGTTCCCACCTGAGGCCGTTGTTGAACTCTGATGTTTTGGGAGGTGCAGCAACTTCTGCCGCCTTTCGCGAGTAAAACCCAAGAATGGTTACTAATAGGAGGGAAGAAAACCCAAAACCAAACCAAAACCCACCCCCTGAGCAGCACGAGGACTGGACTCTAGCTACCACTAGAAATGTACAGAGAGTTTGAATGTGTCCAAGTTTTAACACGATTCACACTTAATTCTGGTGCAGGGTGCAAATCCCCTTCAGGACATTTTTATTCCTGGCTGGAGTTTTCCTTTGGGATCTCTTGTTAGGCCAGATCATTAACACACTGAATTTAAAAACTTGCGCAAGGTTGTTGAAGGTGTTCCCTCTGCTTTTTCTTTTATTAAATGAATGAATAATAATTGTCTCAGAGTTTCTATGTTAAGTCCAGAGTTTTTAGTCTATTCTTTCCTGAGCCGTATTTCCAAAAATGACAATGGAAGTTTTGACTATAGGCTGAGTAATTAAAAATCATCTGCCTTGTTTTACTGGTAAGGATGTAAGGATGAATGGTTCCCAAAATTATGGGCAAAATCTGTGTCCCAGCTAAAAATAGAAATGGTATCTACTGACTCTTCCTTTTAGCTGCTTTAACAGAAATCTCCACTAAGCCAAAAAGTCTGCTCTATCCCTCAGGTTAGCTAATGGGTCTGTCAGGTTTGAACATTGTCTACACAAGTGCAGTACAGTGAAGGAAGGCAGTGTGACTCTGAGCATAGAACATCTTCAGCGCAAGCTGACCGTGGGATGCTCCGCAGGGCTAAATGATGCAAAATGGTGGATGGTGCTTCAGGCTCGTGATTCCACACGTCCCAGGCATTTGGCCTTCAACCAAGCAATGACTTTTGACCACCATGTTGATGTGAAATCTGGAGCCAGGGAATAGCGAACAGCTGTTGACAGCAGTTTTGTTCTTCCACATCTAGACCTTAGACTTCCTACTGGTGGAATAATTTTGTCAGTATCTTAAAGGTGAGTTATCTAAAGGAGCTACGAAAGGATTTTAGCCAGCCTTAATACTTTCAAGGCTTACTGGAAGTCAGCAGAGCAGCTAAAACTTGCTTATTGCAGCTGAAATGGAAAAAACTCGTCCTTGTGATGGATGTAACTACGATTTGCTAAGGGAAGCGGGTTTGAATGATGACAAGGAAAATGGTGTCTGGGTGGTGAAAGGAGAGGCTGACGGGCTTTGAGTTAGATTAGATTCCACTGCTGATGCAACTGGGCTAGGCAGCTTTCTGAAAATGCCAATTCCGCGTCCCGAAGTAGTCAAAAAAACCCATGCAGGATGATAGAAACAGAGCTGAAAGGAGCGGAGAGCTGAGCGTGAAACGTTTGAACTGGGAAAGAGACAGAGAAGATTGACAGGGCTGAGAGGTCTAGAACAGATTTTATGCCAAGAGACTCAAGGAGCCGGGGTATTTTTACCTTGTGGCGACAGTGGGATGGCGTGCGGCGTGGGGAGAAGGAACGACTGCGCGCAGCAACCCCAGCCATCACCCAGTGCGACCGCGAGGCACCGAGCTCAGGGTTAGACAAACAATCCTTATTTTCCTGTGGGTCATAAACTACCTCATTATTGACCGGGCTCAGAAGAATCCGATGCCTTGCCTGGACTAGGAGGAAACGAGGGCTCTATCAGCCCAAAGGCGTGCACAAGAGGCGGCATCTTTATCTTTCTCCCCTGCGGCGGTCCTGAACGCGCTCCACCTCTATAAGATCAACCAGCTTATTTAAATCGTTGGCTGGACCGAGCGATGCTACAGTTGCCCGGGTGTCCGATAGCCAGCGTACAGGCGCGAGGGGCTGCGGGCAGCAGAGCCGTATGTGCTTCATCTTGGCGTGCGCAGTTTTCAGTGGGGCTGCCCGAGGAGCGTTCCTGCCAGTTCTGGTGGGGCTCTTGGCCGGGATGAGACAAAGAAGTGTTTCTGCCTGTTTGTCCACCTCCTACCGATAGCCTAGGATGCTGTTTCTCCTTTACGCTTGGGCACAGCAAGTTGGGCTTCCTGCCCTCAGCAGGCGCCAAGCCCGGTTATAAACCTGCATCATCTTTTACGGCCTCTGCGCATTTTGGGTATGATGTAGACTGCTGCCAATACCAACAGCAGTACTGAAACTTGTGGGCGAAAGCTGGGGGCTGGATTTGGGCAGAACGTTTTGTGTTTACCTTCTTACTACTAGCTTTTCTCTCTTTTTTTTTTTTTTTTTTTTAAATTCCAGGGAGTTGAATATTCTGGCTTCCTGTGGGATACAACAGCTGGCATTGAACTGAAAGATGCCTTATCTCAGGAGACTGCACAGACTAATGGCAATGGGAAGCACTCATATCCTCACCCGTATCTTGCACATTTCAAGGTAACTGCTGTTTTGCCAACCGACCCTTGCAGAGTTTTGCTTTTATAAAATTAAAAAAAAAAAAAAAAAAAAGGGAAAGATGGAGCGAGACACAGTCTTCTAACAGATTTGCGTGAGGCTCTAACCCATCTCATCACTTCAGCACTGCCTCATGGCTTAATTATAGAAAGGTGCTTACTGGGCCTTAACACGTATGGCAGATGACCAGAGTCAGCCCTTTCCCTTGCTCCTGCGGGAGCAAACCCCACTGCAAGGGAGGATTCGGGCACCTTTGGGGTCAGTGGATCTTCAGTAGCATCCGCAGCCACTGAGAGTGTGACAGAAGTCACCAGTCACCTCATTCTGCTTTTACCAAATTAACACAGCAAGGACAAAGTGCGTACCCAGCAGCAGCCAGCCATAGGGCTGACTTAAAAGGTCCCTTTCAACCCGAAGATTCTATGATTCTGTGATTCTTGTCAGTGCCACAAGTTGTGAGCGGAGAGGGGTAAGTGTGGGCAGAATGGAGACAGACAGGTAGAAGGCACAGTGCTCCGGAGAGACTCGGGCGAATCTATCTTATGTTGTTGGCATACTGCAGAGTTTCCATTTTAAAGGTTTTTCACTGGGCTGGGCCCATCTAAAAGAACATCATGCATTTTGGAACCTGCTCTTGTACATATGCTTGCGTGAACATACAAGCAGAGAGCGCCCACCTCCGCACAGGCTGTGATGGAGGGGGCCAGTTTGGGGAACTTGACATCTCTGGTAATGCTTTGAGAGAAGCATTAATAACATAACTATGAAGAAATAAATTGATAATAATAATTAATATTAATTACTTAATAATGTAAATAGGTCAATATTAGGAGTGAGTATTACTTGTGCCAAATGAGTCCCAGAAGGTGAGCAGAAGATTGCAGGGACCCAAGAGCTCCTTTCAAGGTACATTAAGTTTCTTGGTTAGTCTCTGTGACAGGCCAGGGCTAATCACAAGAGAGTAGTAATTAGCCCATGTAATGACCACAACATTATTTGTAGCTGATTAACAACTGGTTTTGCATAAACTGATTTTCATAAGCAGCCAGCTTCTTTCTGCAACCATGATGGAAAAAGCTGTTTGCTTATGCAAACCAGCTTCCCCAGAACCGAGAGGGTATCTGGTAGTTGCAAATAAAGCTGCAAAATGCCTTCCCCCTCTTCCTCCCAAAACCAAGACAAGCCAAAACACACCACATACAAAGCAAAGTGAGTCTTAGTCACCCAGGTTTACTACCAAAAGTACTGGGAGCAGGGTTTTGCTTTGTGACCTTCCGTGCCCTGTCTGCATGGCATTGATTTCTCCTCCTTCCTCCCCCAGGTTGGCATGAATGATTTAACGCTGGTTAACCTTCACCTGGCCTTGTCGCCCTCGGCAGGAGATAATACTGGGAAGAACCACGACAGCCACAAACTGGCAGCTTTTGCACAGACTTTGCAGGAGACTCTGAAAGGTGAGGCAGTTTTTTTCCTGCCAGCTATCACATGCGTGCTGGCCAGTTTATCTAATTA
>NW_010523565.1:0-3926 GCF_000687285.1 Phaethon lepturus | reverse complement strand
TCCCCAGCGTGCTGGGCAGTTTATCTAAATAAAAAAAAAAAAAAAAAAAAAGTGTCTCAGTGCAAGTTTCACAAATACACTCATCAGCCTCGCAATTGTCGTTACCAGTATTTGTATTTGAATGATGCGTACCATGGCAAACGTGCTTTTCCCTTGTTCATCGTCTTATAGTCTTTCCTGATTAACACAAACAGCATGGGGGATCCTACTGGCTTTGACACCATTTTGCCAAATGAAGTTCCTTCTGATTTTACACTAGTATAAGAGCAAGTTCAGGGGGGAAAAAAAAAAGGACACGATACCAGGGTTAAGACTATTTTACGTGCTTTGTGGAAATGACACCTACCTGATATTAGAACAAAGCTTAGTACTTTTTCCAAAAGAAACAGGTTCTATATATTTACTTCTTTGGAAGCAATTTACTAATTGGAAGCACTTTGGAAAACCCAATGCAAATCAGAAGATGGCTGCTAATGAGAAAAGAGACCAAATCCTGCTTTGGTACCTGGGTGTAATATGCAAGATAATTTCTTGATTTCAAGTAAGTTGCTCTGGTTTTGCACCAGGATGAGGGGCAGCAGAATTTAGATTTCAACTTCAGCAATGTAATAGACAGCTGGATTTCTTTACCTCATTTCTGAGAATTTGCTTCTTACTTTTAAGCTTGCAAATTAAATTCAATTTCCTACGAAGCAGATTCTAAATGTTGCTGATCTTGTTATAGGAATAGAAAAATCTAGCCCTTCATTTACTGCTTAACAAAGATGCAGAAGGGTTACAAGTTTATGTGTGTGATGATTTTCAGCTTGGCCCAGTTTAGCAAGGTTGGTCACTTGGAAGCGTTAATATCCCTCTTGTATAACACAAGAGGTATTTGCAGTTTTTATGTGTGTTCTGTTGTTTTTCCTTTTGAGCTGCAAGAAGTCAGTCACAGCTATTTTTAAGTGCTACTGATTTAAGTATTTGTCCATGTACCTTGAAATTGGAAAGGGTGAAGGTAAACAACAGGATCGTTTGTTTAATCCCCAAAGGCTGAACTGAGACACAGAAAAATGTGTAGCTCTTCTGAAGTCAACCGAGCTACATTTCCACTGCATCTAAATCTAGACTGTCAGCATTAGGGCTTGTCTTTATTTCATGTTTTTATTTTCATATGGTAGGCATGTTACTGGAGCATGCTTGTTCTTGGCTTAGTCTTTCACAAAAGAAGAGATTCGCATTCCTCCAAACTTGTGGGATGCAGGTCTTGTTTCCTAAACAAATGGCAGTGCAGATGTGTTACTTTGAAGTACTGTATTACCCTGCCAAAATGAATGTCATGCTTAAAACTACCACCATCCTTCAATTTCTTCCAAGCCAATCCATAAAAAATGGGTAGTAGGAATTGATTTGTCTGTGGGTACTGCAGTAAATTTGAGTTTCTTCTCCCATTTTGCTAACAGTTGCCTACTTTGTTATCTTCCATTCTTACGAAGAGGCGTGTGAGCATCTGAAGAAATTTGTTTACTATCCACAGCCTTCTGTAATGCAGAGCACTAGTGTCCCCATATTTCTCCCATCAGACCAGTGGGTCCCGGTTCCTTTTTCCCCCTCTTTCTTTCCCTTCAGCAGTGCCATAGAGACGGGGTGGCTGTTGGCCGCTCATAGTTAACTCTTTGCAGCAGCCCTTCTGCCTTCTCTCAAGAACTCCACCAGTTCATATTCAGCGTGGTGACCATGGGCAGCACACAGATGCTATGCGGGATGTGCTGGTAGTGCTTGGACCCAAGGACCAGGGTGTTGGCTCAGTCATCTTCTCTCATCCGGCTTGGCCATATTCCACTGGTTACCCATGCATCAGGCACTAGGCTCAGACCTTTGAGAGGTGGTAGAGAGCCTCTTAGCAGCTGATGTACCATCACATCCTTCTCATCATCTGCTTCTCTTCAGGAAGGATTTGGGGGTTTAAGGGTCTGTTTAATTCATGAGGGAACTCATTTGGGGCAAGGGAAAGTCAGGGAGAGTGTCCTACAGGTGTCTCTTTGGACTGCCACGAAGAAAAGGAGGGTTTCCCGGTTCCTGCAGGAGAGCAGATTTCGACACTGCAGACTTTCTGCAGGCACTGAAGGTCCCTCCGCTGATTGCGTTGGCACACCGGTGCTCAGCCGCTGCGGCACAGGGCCGAGTTAAGGCAGTGCTTTGCTTTGCTGGCCGAGAGCCACCCACAGACGCTGCTAAAAGTCGCTGGTGTTTCACTGAATTTGCAGAGGCATTTGCAAACAGGCCAGACTTTTTCCCCCCTGCAGAGTTCTCCGTCGACAAGGGCAGGGTCGCTTTGAGCCCGATGGCTCTGAATGTGTGTGGGAGTACCCCAAGAGGTAATGGGACACGCGCCTGTCTGCCGCGGGCTGTGTGTCACCACGTCCCACCAGATGGAGTCTCTGGGTTCTCGTGGGACAGTATAGTCTGCGGGAGGGACCTCTGCAGCAACGATGGGTTGGCAAGGGAGCACTTGCTGCTCTGTCCTGCGGGAGGAGAAGGAGGACCAGACTGCATCAGTTGAGGAGCTTCTGTCTCAGGCAGCCTCTGCTGCCCAGTCCTGAGGAGGAATGAGCCCAGCCAGTCTCAAACTCTCTTTGCCTCCAAAAGAGGAAAATCACATCACAGCACCATTAGCGTTGTCTCGGTTTTCTTTTTTCCCCCATCTGATTGTAACTGTGGACGTCGTGACTGCCGTTTTCAATCAGTTATCATTCCTCATCGTGGGCAAGGGAATGAATTCTTCTAGACCTTTTGCTAAGTTTGGCCAAGAACCGTTGGGACTGATCCGTGAGACCCTTGAGAGCTGCAGCTGCTGCATGGCGGCTCAGCTCCCAGCCACAGCTGAGGGACCCAGGGGCGACCGATGAGGCGCAGTCACGTACCCAGGAGGATCCAAGCGGGTTTGCTACTTTCCCTGCTTGATGTCTGTTGGGGGCTGCAGCAAGCAGACGCGGCGCAAAGCAGCCGTGCGTGGCATTGCTGCTGCAGGAGCTGGCAGAGGCAGGAGCAAAGCTGAGAGCAAGCCAGGACCAGGGGAAATGCGGTTGGTGGCTATCTGGAAAATTGGTGTTGCCTGCTTCTCCTGCTTAGCACAGGGCTGCCCACCCTTTTCCCTGGGGATTCGCAATCACGGGAAGCCTAGAAGCTTCTGCAGGAGGGGACCAGAAGCAACCCTTTCCATCCCGGATGGTGAACTGGGTTTTGGCTTCTTTAACACACTCCAGTCTGTTCTGTCTGTCAACTTTACGCTGCATTTTGATTTCACGCTTAGTTATTCTGCATGCAAAAATTTAAGTGGGTGAAGAATACAGTGACTCCTTCCATGTACATGCAGCAGGCTGACTTCTTACCTCCTGAGCACACGTCTAGGTGCTGGGTCTTCTAGCCTCTGCTCTTTCTAAACTGTCCAGAACAGAGCAGTCAGTTAAAATTTTCACTTGTGATTATGGTTTTTTTTATAGATTTTTCGTTCAAGGGAAATAGGCTTGAGGATTTGCTAAAAGAAGTGCAAGTGCTTATAGAATAGAATAGAATAGAATAGAATAGAATTAGAATAGAATAGAATTAGAATAGAATAGAATTAGAATAGATTTTGTGCAGGATCAAGATGCTGCTGTTAAGATCCTTGCCTCTCTGTCATTTTTAAACACACATGCCCCCGCAAGGGTTTCTGTAATGGCTTTTCCCCACTTGCACAACTGAGCTGAGAGCATGGAAGGAGCTCAGTGCTGCCTTGGCCATTAAGCAAGCAGTAGTCCCGAAGGACTGAGATGACACGGTCGCGTTTCAGGCTTCTTGATCCTGCCAAGTGAGAAATTTTGTTTTTTTGCGTTGAGTTGCATGGAAAACCACCAGCTCCCAGCAAGCACTATCGTCCCATTAGACAAGCACTGATTTCCTTTTGG
>NW_010523564.1:9723-10369 GCF_000687285.1 Phaethon lepturus | reverse complement strand
CCCAGCACCTCTGTAACCTCCCCCGGCAAAATCTATCGTGACAGGTAAGTTCACAGCCACGTTTCTCGCTGGCACCACGTTGCTGGTTTACGACCTGTCTGCCCAGTTTCCCGGGGCCCTACACAGGTTTTGCACTGGTTGCAAGTTGAAAACACCATCAGGAGACACTCGTAATTGGAAAAGCAGAAGGCAAGGTTATCTCATGTCCGTCTGTGGCATGTATCTTTGAACTTGTCTCTAAACGGTGCTGGTCGCTCCTGTAGATCAGATGCCTGAGTCAATAGATGGGCTCCCGTCTGTTTTCCTTTGCTCGGTGTGGAGACAGGACATTAGGAAACACCAGGCTTGAGCAATAACGCTGGTGAATCAGTAGCTGCTGCATACTTCACTGCGCGCCTTGTCCGAGTCCTCGCGGGCAGCCAGCAACCAGGGCAGCGTTTGGGTGCTCCGTGTTGCATAAGCCGCTATCTTTGGACAAGGTTAATCGAAAGGCTCTGAGCTATTTTGGCCAGTGATTTTTCCACGGTGCTTCTCTACAGCAAGCGCTGCGGCTCACCCCAGCGCAAGCGGTTTTCCTGGTGAATTTACCTTCCGTGCCTCCTGCTACGCCGGGCGGCTGCGAGCAGCTCTCACGCCTTTCACCGCA
>NW_010523564.1:0-9692 GCF_000687285.1 Phaethon lepturus | reverse complement strand
CGGCGGCCACCCCCCCCGCTTTCCCCCGCGGGGGCGCCCGCCGTCCAGCGCCGGCCGAAGTGACTCACGCAGAGCAGATGCATCAGATATTGCAGTATCAGCCGTAACTGGAGATAAACCACAAAGTCCACAAAGCCAGTGCAATTTCCTGAGCCGTCCCTCCGCGCACCCCGGAGCTCGCATCCGCCCAGTGACCCCCAGCACGAGGAGCCCCCTCCTCTCCATCCCCAGCCTCCCTCAGGCCCCGTCTCCCTGCCATCCAGCCGGAAAGAGGAAGGGAGAGCATGTTACCCATCACAAATTACGCTCTTGTATAAAGGGTCGGGTTTTGCACCGTTCCTGGCAAAGCTCTGTCTGCCTGTGGAGCTCTGATAGCATTTTTATCATTTTTGCGAGGAGACAGCACGTAGGCACCCTCCAACAGCACGAGAGTCTACGACGACTCACAAATAGAGAGTATGAACTTGCTTGTGAACGACTGACAACTTGCTGGTGAATTTGTAGGATGAAAATAGCTGGTTTTCCTTCTGGAGGGGCTCATTCAGCTGGCAGCGTAAACCCCACCCGGCAGAGCAGAGCTAGCTGTAGAAATTACATCCTCATAAGCCAAGCTCCAGGTCAAATGATTTAATCTCTACCTGATTTTGTTGACAGTTCTCCTTTGATTTAGCCAGAGTTTACAAGTCCATTGAACTCTTTGGTGTAAAACCTGTATTAAGGTACTTCAGCCACCCCGTAGCTGAATCAAAATCCAGTTTAATTCTGATGGGTTCTCTTTCCAGCTCCTCAGGTGAATGGCGCCTGCTCCCCGCTGTGTTACCAGCTCTCATTTTACTGATTTTCATCACTATCACCATTCTTGCCCTGACCAAAATAAAGCTTCAAAAGGAGACAGGTAAGTTCGCCAGCCAACACCTTCTGGGTTGCGGTGGTTGTTTCGCAATGGCTTTGCTTGTGATTTCCAAGAGCTGGAGTCGGACATGCTGAAGATTTGCGTCCCTGGAGACACACGCCCACTCTGCAGCCAGCGCAGCCCGAGCGCGCAGCTGCGCTCGCAAGCAAGCGACGTCCTAGAGAACCTGGAGGGGGGTTAATACGCTTAAACACAAAGCAAATAAAGGAAACGGAAATTCTGAAGTCTTGCCGAAGGCAAGATTGAGTTTTTGTGTATAGAAGATTTACGGCTCTGTGAGTGCTCGGAAATCCTGAAGTATAAAGGACAGGGACCGGCGTGGCGCGAGCAGCTACGTGCCGGGCAGCTTCTCGGGGCCAAATCCAGCCCGCGCGGTGCAAAGCTGGCCAAGACTTGCCCCAAGTCTTGGGGCAATTCATCCTTGCTAATGAATTATTTTCAAAATTACGTGCATATATCTTCTTCTATAACATACTGTGCCCCTAGAGATGAATTCAGGGACAAAAACCTTCAGTGAGAGCAACAGTGAGTGGAAACACGTTATTGACAAGAATGAAACTGGGAGGCGATGGGTCTAATCCGGTGTCTGTTACGACATGCTTGTACGTTTAAATAGGCATCAGAGGAGCTGTTCCCTCCATTGCACGCCTATTTTTTGTTTTTAAGGAGAAGAAAGAAGCGCCACGGGGAACCTGGAAGCAGCGCCCATTCGGGCTGCTCCGACCCCCGTAAAAGAGCAAACCCCGAGTCCAGAAAAAGTGCGTGAACGCAGCGCAGGCGCTGGCAAACACAGGTGGGTCTTTTCCGGAGCTGGCACCGCAAGCGTCATCTCCTTTGGTAGAAGAGAATGAAAACAAATTTTAAGCAGCAGGTTTGCAGCTTAGCGTATAAGACTCCCCCCAGGATAACCGCTGGGTTTGCGGCCCAGGAATTACAGTCCTGCAGTCCAGGATTTACATTCTGATGCCAAACTATTGCCTTTATTCCTTACCAAGAGACGCTGAGCCATAGATTTCAAAAGACTTGGATTAAATCCTATATGAGGCTTACAAATTTATTATAGGGTCGATTATAATTTTTGCTTACGCATAGTAAACTTATCGGTCTTCCTGCTTGCTTGTTTCAATAAAGTCTGATTACTTATGACCTCTTGCAATATTATGCAGAAGTGATTCTTGTTCGTTGTGTTGCAATCATATCATTCTTTTTTGTCCTACTTGTGCAGGATAATCTATGCTATCCTTGGAAGATTCAGGATGACCAACTTATGTGTAAGAGTCTATGTCTTCTGGCAAAATATGAGAACAGTGGGCCTGTCTCGGAGTACTAGTACTCTTTAGAGAGAAACTCTTGTAGAAAGCATATGAGCAAATATTTTAAAGTATATCCAATTTGTGGAAATTCGTATCAGTGAAACGTACTCTCCTCCATGTAAAAAAAAAAATCGAACTTAGTAGAATAGTGATTCTATTTCTTATTCTCATTACAATACACTTAGATCCAAACCCTCTGATCATATAACCAGGTGATAATATTTTAAAGCCAGATAGTTGCAGAGGGAAATAAGTAATTGTGGCAATTTGCACCCTCCAGAATGAACTACCCCCTGCGTGCACACTACCGCATGGATGCTTACGTTTCTTTTCCTATTTGAAACATCCACTGGCTTTATCAGAAGCAGAAAGCAGATCTACAAGCATCACATTTTCCAAAATGATTTAGGGAATATACTATAGACATCAAAAGAAGCCTCCAGAGTGGCTTTAAAACCAAGCCCATTTAGGTTGAAATCTAGAATTTCTTGTGGGCAGTGATACAACTTGCTAAAACTATACAAATTTTATTGCTGTTTGAGATTTTACTTTACAAAAAAAAAAAAAGAAAAGCTGTATGAAGGGTTCTTGCAGTCCTAAATACAAAGATTAAAAAAAAAAGTACATTCCCACTAAAAGCTTGAAAATAAAGAATCAACAGTCTGTGAAAAACTTCTACAAATGAGAACAGAAACCAGAAGTTGTTAATTGTGCCTTTTGTTTCTAGATGTCTGTTTTGGGGTAAAGCCCAGGATAAGTCTCCTCTTAATCTGAGCAGGAGGTTGAGCCCAGAAGTCCCCTCTGACCCAGGTTTTTCTAGCTTTCTGTTCTCAGGACTCCCTGAAAGATCAGACTCATTTAAAATACAAAGTTTGGCACAAAACCAGAAACACCCACAAAATCACTTGTAAAAATATTGTAGAGAGGCAATGCCACATTACGGCTTTTCTCCTTTTTTTTTTTTTTTACAGCAACCCTACAGAGAAAAAAAGTACTTTTCAAGGTGACTGAGGAAGACGTGAGGCAGAACCCCCTTCCGTCAAAGCCCCATGCACACCAGCTCACAAGTTTCCCTGCGGAAAATCGAGGCACGGCTACGAACCGCAAAGCGCCCGGCCCCGCTTGCCGCTCGCTGCCCCGCTCGGAAGCCGAGCGTCCTGTGTCGAGAGCCGAATCCCCGCGGGCTGCCCGAATGGCACTTGGTTTGTAGAAGAAAGAATAAAATAATGCACCTGTAATCAGGTTATTTGTCTGCAACCCTGACGGTCTCCTGCAGAGGCAGAGCACCCCGGGGGAAGGGTGAAGCTGGGGAGGGGGTGTGGGAAGGAAGGACCCTCGTGGCTGCAGGTTTCCCGAGTGCTAGGCAAAAAATGAGGATTTTCTGGTTTGTTTGGTTTCTTTTAAATCTTTAGCCATTAGGTCAGTTTGCAACACGTAAACCATATCTGACTTCAGTCTATCAAAAACACACAAATTCTCAAGTGCTATTTTTCCTCCACCTCTTCTGCAACAACTATCCACAGCTTCAAAATCAAATCATTTCAGCCCAGACCCAAAGAGCAGCTTTGGTTTGTATGCTCGGGTTACATGCCATGCTGCAAACTGTGCTTTGGCCTGACAAAAAAGCAAGCTCCGGGTTGTTTGTTTTCTGGAGATGCCAAAGTGCTTTGGAACCTGTGACTTGGCAGGAGGATGCTTCCTCCTCTGTTAAGGCAAGTAAATATATTTGCATGAGACGATGAATCGGTCTTACCAGAAACCTTAAGGGCGAAGACGGTGGATCGGTTAAAGAAATCATCCACCCTGGGCTAACTCTTCCTCCCCAAGATGCACAAGCAGTTGTGGGTCCCCACGGCTGGTGTCTGCCAGGACTTCCTGGCCCGCGGCCATGCCGCCTTCCTCCCGCGCACCCTCCGCAAGCCCAGGCTCTTCAAAACACCCCGCTGGGGAAACGGCAGGACGAGGCGAGCGGGGAAGCCGACACGCTGGCACCCGAAGGAGAGGTGCCTGGGAGAGCGGGAGGCGTAGGAAAGCAAACACACCCGTGCCTGTTGTGGCCAAGCAAGCACAACCCCGTGCCCAAGGACGAAAAGTGATGCCCACGGTGGCCAGAGAAGCAGCGCTGGTGGGAAGGACGCGGCTCGCAAGGGCATCGCCGTCCGCTCCCACCGAGGAGAGATTATGGCTGATCTCTCGGTTCACGGTCCCCGGTAGATCACCCCGTGCAAGTGCAGCAACAGCCGCCGTCACCTCAGAACCTCCTTCCTCACCACAAAAGCTGCATATTCAGGAAAAAAAAGGAGCTCGACACCCGCAGCTGGAGGGAAAGCACGTCCGAGGCTGGCTTTAAGAACTGACAAGTTTGTAAAATATCCCACCTCCAGGCCAGGATCTCGCTGCTCTCAGGCACAGCAGGAACACCTGGAGCTGCCGTCCTGTTTGAGCTCATCAGCTTTCATGGAGACTGGATGAGAAAAGCTTCATGTGATCCCCTAGTTAGAAGAAATTACTGGTTTTTCATCATTAGTACAAGGTAAAGCAAGTTAATGATTCATCCCACATAATACAAATACTTTCATCTTCATTAATTTTACTCTTGCGTACAGTTCCATTTCTGACAACCCCACGCTTCACAGGGAATTTGTATTTGGGCCCCTGACATGCCTACAGCAGGAGAGCAAAAAAATGAGGATGAAGATGGCAACAAATTTTTTATTATTTTTGTCAATTATTTTTCGTTTTAAAGAGCTTTGTAAGCTCTTGGTTCTGTTCTTGTTCTTGGTCTGCAGACAAGGCCAACCCTTGCCCGTACGGGCTCCTGCTCTTCCCACGAGGCTGAGGGGAGGCAGAGGGGCTGGACAGAGCAGGGGAGGGCGACAGACCTGCTCTAGCGGGATGGCCAACCGGCCTGGGTCTGCTTAGGGACACTGGTTGCCAAAAAAAATGTGCAACAGCTAAAAAAAAATGCCACCCTGGTTTTGCCCAGCTTTGCCCTACAAAGCTATTCCGCCGCTGGCTGGGAGCGTCCTAAGACCAGAAGCCAGGTCAGTCCCTGCCGCGGGGGCTTCTCCTGCCCGGCACGAGGGGGAGCGTGGTCACGACTCAAGGGTGATGTTGCAATGCCAACAAAATGGAGGGGGCCGGCTGGACCCTTGGGTACTCCATTCGCCTCGGGTGCCGTAAGGCTCCCCGGTGTCTCTGTGCAAGGGGTGGGCGCCCGCCTTCGAGCCCAGGCACCACGACGGCCCGAGCCGCCTGCGTCCTGCCCAAGCCGAACGCTGTCCCAGAGGCACCTGCTCCCAGCAGAGCAAAGACCTTCCGTGGACCCGAGCCCAAGCGGCCACCAGGCTCCTTCCCAAAGGAGGCAGAGGGGCCCGTGTCCACGTCCGGGAGCCCGCGCTCGGAGCGGCGGTTGCACAACGGGAACGCGTAACCAGGAGGTAAATAACTGCACGCGCCCTCGAAGTGACAGCGGAGCTGGGACGGCGCTGGCTTCCCTGCTGTCCCGTGGGGCGGGCTCACCTGCCAGCGGTTTTGGATGCTATTCCTTTAAGGCACAACAGGTGGAAACGCAGGGCTGAGGTACCAGGAGTATTTAAAACAGCCTGGCACGGCCGGAGCCCGGTGTCCGGCTGCAGCAGGGAGGCAGGAGACTCGCGATCCCGGGAGGTGCGGGGACACCGGGGAGCGGCCGGTCTAAAAGGAAAAGCAAGAAGTACAAAATAGTCTGCAGAAATAACCTGGTGCGTAAGTAACGCTTCTTCGCTGTCTTTCCGAAGTCTTTTGCGCTACGCTTTGAGGTGGGGAAGGAGGAGAATACACGTCTTGAGATGCTTTTAGGGACTCTTCCTCACACATGCGCGAAGGCAGGCAGCAGTTCTGAGCCAGCAATGTGCAGGTCTTGCTGGTGGGGGGACTGATTTCTCTAAAAGAAGGTCAGAAGCACAGGATCAGGCTTATGATTTTTAAGTTTTCTTCCCTGCTGTAGATTTTTAATCTTTTCCTTTCCGGAAAAAAACGGTTAATTATCATTACAATACTTGCATTAAGTTCTAACGTAGAAAATAAGAAATGTTAGTAAATATTACAAAACCGTAACCTAAACTGTTGCAACTCAGTCTACGGTCATTACAGTCTTTTCAATCACAACATGGAGATAATCGTTGGGATGCAGATTTTGAAATGTAAGAAGAGAATTGGTGCAGTTGTGTCCTGAAAGAGCTCTGAAGAGCTATCAAGTTTGCACAATCAAAAGGAAGATAAATAGATACTGGAGCACAAGTGAATGGGATGTACGTGGTGTCGTAAAACTGAAATCGGAGAAAGCTGGCAGACTCCCTTCACGTTTAGACCAGCAGAGAAGGGGTGGGTTTCTGCACACCTGAATTCTTACTCTGCAAAGGAAAATAATATAGGACTTTTAATGCCTTTTGTCTGAGTACGGGGAAATAACACCTCCGAATAGCAATTGTGCTGGTGTTACCGATGCATGCACCGGCACTGTCCGTCCACCCAGCAACTGTCACTGTACAGACTCTGGCTGTACAGTAAGTGCTGTTGGATCACAGCAAGTTCCTGCTCCTTGCAGTAGGAGTAGTATTAAACTAGAATAATAGTTCAAGAGTGTTGAAGTTGGTTTCACTTTCCAGCCCAAGAGACAGAAAACAAAAAGTAAGGAACCAACGAACCATCACGCTCTTATCTGAAAAGCAACACGTTGGTGCGTGGGGTATCTAACACCTTAAAGGAACATAAAACTAGGTCACAAGTTAGTGTGTGGTATATCTAACAGCTTAAAGGAGCATAAAACTAGGCCAGCAGCACAATCTCAGCAAGAATTTCAGTCACTGCCATGAGGGCTGTCTGATCATTCCTTTTCATTTGTTTTCCAGAATACATTGCTTATATAGGACAGTGTTTAACTGGCACTTACAAATATTCTTAGTTAGGAGGGTCACAAGTACTGCAGAAATTCCTAAAACCTGCTAATTTCTTAGCAAATCATGATAATCTTCAGTAAGACCTGCCTTGCTGTTTCTGCTCACTGCATCACAAAGTTAGTGCCTCTCATATATTCTTTCCATATTGTTAAGAAGGCATTGGTTTGGAACATGAAATACTTCTTTCCCGTATGTGTTTAGGTCAGCTTGATCTTTTATCTTAAAGTTGACTGCTCATTCATAACTCCGTGAAAATTGTGTGGGTCGGTGGCTTTTCCCCATCCCACTACAGCAAATAAAACTCGCAGTAAGGCCGTCTATGCAGTGATCTTGATGGGCAGCGTAAAGGCGCAGGTAGCCCCGGTCCTGTGCAGCAAGAAGTCCATTGCCTCGCCCTTGTCCTTGCCACACAAGTCTTCAGCAGCTCCATCAATCCCCCCTCGCACACGTGCTCCTCCACAGCAAAAGCCCCGCTGCTGCTCAGCACTGCCTGTCTCCACATCAGTTTGCTTCTCTGCACTTACTCGTGGCGTTAGTGGGTCTTGCTTTAAAAAGGATTTGAGGGAAACAATATTTACTCCGTTCTGTATCTTATTATTTCTCTTATATTTGAATAAGAGTAAACGTTCCACAAAACAGAAGGACTCCCAGGCTGGAATTACAAATGTGGTGACTAAATCTTCATGTTTCGTTGATCCCATAGCGTGTCCTTGGCACTGGTCGTTGTTAAGAGCAATAGTTAATAGCTAATGGACTGGGCTGTGCTGATCCCTGGCATTAGGAGTGTACCGGTTTCTCAGAGCTCAACCTTGCAGCTGAGTCAGCAGAATTTGGGAGCTGAACTCTGGTATTTCATACCTAGCAAGAGCAGCTGCTTGCTCAGGTTTGCACAACTCGGGGTAAGGTCCTGATCTCTTTCAAACCATTATAAAACTGAAGATCTTGCTCCCCAGGACTGACAGAGTCACAAAAGCACCACAGAAACCCAGAGAAGGTCTTCTAATGAGCGGTATCTAGAAGAGCTAACCTGGTCAGAGAGCACTGTCTGTTTCAAAATTTTGGCATACGATAGCGCTGGAGAGGAAGGTGAACTTTCCAGCCCAGGCCAATGTGCTCTCGGAGTGCTTTCGGCCCTGGGGGATCCAGGGAAGTGGCCACACACAGTAGACTGGGAAGCCCAGCCCAGGGAGGTCTCATACCATAGCTACTCCAGACCTACCTCCCCCGGCCCCGCAAAAGCACCGTGAGCTGCTTTCTACGGATAGAGACGCTAAAGACACATCCATACAAGCAAGGGAGACCACCTGTGGGGCTCGAGGGAGGGTCTAACCTCCCCAGACCTTTATACACAGCACTAAAATGTCTTTGTCACTCCGCAGAGGCATAAGGCAATGATGCTCAAGTGTACCAAAACAAAACAGATAGTAGTATCATCTTGAGAATGAATAACAAGACAAAAACATTTAGCTGTCCTGAAGAGGAAAGCAAGAAAAAGGGTCATTATGTCGTAAAGGGCCTTGTAATCTTTCTGTTTGCACGGCTTTTCACGCTGAACCCGCATCGCAGCACGTCCGTGTCTCGTTCGGCACTCACCAGCAAAGCCCCTGCGCGTGCACCAAGCTCTAATGCTCTTAGGTGGTAGGAAGCAACACAACAAAATCCAAATTATGGAAACACGTACGAGGCATAATGAGTTTTTACGTGTCATTATGGTATAGGTATATAGTTGGGTTTTGTTCATGCTCGATCACTTTGCAGGTGTCTCATGCACTCACACACCTGCACTGTCGCCCTCCGTGGGGTTTCAGCAGCGGTTCCCAAGCTCATGGTCACGAACATGGCAACTCAAGCTGAGCATGCAAGTAGATGACTAGGAGAAAGTTAATGCCATTTACCTGGCCATGGCTACATCTTCTGTTTTAAAACATATTACAACTAAATATTTTGATGTGTTGGTATTAATCTTAGCCTATTATGTTAGGTTATGATGATTAGCCTATTATTAATGATTAGCCTATCCTGTTCTGGTTTTGTACGATATAATTCTTTGAAATCCCTGTCGCATGACACGCACAAATACACCAGCACACCGCAAACAGCCAGAGAGCGTGGAGCCACCCCCGCCTGGCAGAGTGTCCCAGACACGGCAATGCCGCGGCCCCGATCGCGGTGACGCTGGCGTCCAGAGGCCTGGGTTACACGTGGAGAGCTCGTGCACCACGGTGCAAACCCCCGTCTCCCGAGTTCAGCTGTAATACTGGTTGCGTGCTCCAAAACCTTCAAAACGCGTTACACTGGGACAGGGAAGAGAAGGAAGCCTGCAGTTTTGACGATGTAAAATGTGAGTAAATATACAAAACCAAGATTCAAGTTGTAGCTTAAAAAAAAAAAACAACAAACAAGCAAAGAAAAAGGAGTCGAGCCCCAGCCCGCAGCTGGTAATAATCCAGAGAGGACAGCGGTCGCAAGAGGGACTTGGCAAACGCCAGACACACACACTGGCGCAGCTGAAAGCTCCCCTGCAAG
>NW_010523563.1:1505-5370 GCF_000687285.1 Phaethon lepturus | reverse complement strand
TTTCCAACCTAGCAATTCTGTGATTCTGTGATTTTCTAAAGCCATTGTCTTTGGATGTCTAAAACCATCTGTGTAGTTAGAATATTAGATCTTCAGTTCTTATTTGTTATATTATGCCATCCACCTCTTCAGAGGTACTAACAGTCAAATGTTCTTACATAAAGAACTGCCACAAATTAATATTCCTACATAACAACCATTTCTTCTTTTCTCTAAACAGTGCTTGAAGTGGTGGAACAACAAATGGTATATTTATGGAATGGTAAATTTTTAAGGTGTAGATCTAAATGGTTAAAGGTCTAAAATATTAATTGTTCAGCCATCTGAAATAGATGATAGGTACTGCTTTCCAACAAATGTGTGACCCAACAACCATATTAATTAAAATTAAAATTTTGCATGAGTCTTTGCAAGTTCAAGTTTTCTCTAGCCATAGATGTCCTTTATCCAAATGATAGCTGTTTCCCACAGCAATCATTTTGTCTTAACTTCAAATGTTAAATGATTGCTCTTACCTAATATTATGCAATATATGCAAATCTCCAAATGCCACAGTATATCAGGCTCTTTTTCTATTACTACTCTTCAGACTATCCACCCCTCCTGCATTCCCTTTCAGGACAGCTGCAGACAGACTTCAATCTGCAATTTCATACTCTCTAGTGCAGATGCATAATTACACATTCATTTTAAAGCTTTTTGATCTTCTACTTAATAGTTAGAAACAGTCAAGTTTTTCTTACTATTACATTATTAGAATTATTTTTAGCAATGATGGTGGTTAATAGGGTTTATCTGTTTAAATACATGAAAGGTATACAGCTATTTTAAAATGAGCACTGAAGCTCTTGAGTCTCAATATAAAAGTTTGTATTGTGTCTATCACACTGCAGTGATTCTTGGACCTTCGAGTGTGACTTGCAACTGAATAACCTGTATGCTTAGTTCTCTAATAGTAATAATTCCTAAGAGGCAAGTCTTTCCATGACAGACTGTGACGATGTGCTCCCTCCCCATCCCCACCCTGACCTTTATTTCCCGTAACCCTGCTCAAGCGATAACCACCCATGGTGGTCATAACGGATTCATCTGGTCATGATGACTGCATCCAGCTCAAAGTGGATTCAGGAGACAGATAACAACACGATAGCCAAGGGCTAATTTGAGCAATGAACCCTAAATCAACAAATACCTACAATATATATTTCCTGATTTAACATTGAGACTGAAGTGAAAATGGTCTCACAGCATGGCTACCCAAACTCATCACCCAGCTGTGCTCTTACAAAGGTCAAAGTTGAGCCAGGAAGAAAATTTCTTTTCCTGTGAGGAAACAAGTAAGAACAGTTCTGTCCTCTCCATGAAATTAAAAAAAAAAAAGAAAAAGCAGTTTGTTCAGGAAACAACTTGCATACATTCCCAAATCATTAATCTACTCCAGTGTCCATTTTAGGGGAAATTCCAGTGAGAGAAGGGGTTAAGGGAGTCTTAGCAGTTAATTAGTAGATGAAGCTTGAAATCTTGTTAGCTATTGTGTGAAGTAGTTACAGCAGGAGAACTGTAGTTCCTCCCAAAGACAGGTCCTGATAAACTGAAAGGAGCAAGAAGATTTGTGGCTCCTCACAAGGACGGTCCCTGATAAGAATTAAGAACTTACCTCAAACAATTAGCTAAAACCGACCCTGCGGTTTGGATAGAAGCCAAAAAACAATGGAGCCTGCGCAAAGGCAAAAGGTTACTAGCGGTGATGAAGAGGAACCACCGGCCTTCATCCTCACGACCCCCGATGACCACCACCAGGAGGCAACACGCAAGCGCAGATGGGAGGAGAACTCATTTTAATACGAAGCGGGGATAGATCATGCATATGTATAGGCATATTGCTAAACTTTATGTATATGCAACACTTTGCTGTATATATTCGAAGTAAGTGCCGCATTGGGCACGCACGGTTTTTGGTGGGACTACCCCCCCGTGCTGCCCAGCGCTGAATAAACATTCCTACTTTACAATCTTACAGATTGTGGAGTCTGTTTTCCGCACCTCACTAGAGATGAAAACCCACAGCTGGAGAGGTTTGACCAAAGCTTTTCCAGTGCTATATCAGAAATACCACTCACATGAAAGTCAAAGGATCCCAAAACAATCATTCACACATTTCATTCAGGTATTAGTTAATTATTTTTGTTTCCTCTGGCATGCTTATATTAAGTTTATGTGGCTAATATGTCTACTTTTGGTTTGTTTCCTGTAGCTCACGTGAGCTTTACAACCTAAGGTGTTTGTAGTGTAAGGCTCACTTTAATTCCAAAAGGGAAAAAAATGGCATTTTGCCTGCATGTTTTCTCTCATTGGGCTTATGAGACAAATTCTGTTTTATGTAGTAAGTGCAGAAGAAGATGATTCAGCTCTGGAGCTTTACATTACCTGTCAATTTAGAAAAACAAAATATTTTGTTGCTTTAAGTGTATGTATGCTATTAAATCTCCTTACAGTTCCAAGGACATTAATCTTATAAGATATCTAAAATTTACACAAGCAGGTATGCTGATACATATTTCTTAAAATGATGAAATAATACTCTGTATTAACAGTTTCCTGTGTACTCAGATATTATTTTATTCAATAAATATCCATATCTAATATCCAAATTAGATAATAAATGAATAAAGAAGCTCAGTAACTGCAGAGAATGTGACAGGTAATAGATTACTTGCTAGGATGGGGAATATTCTTCACAGCTGTATTTTCTGATAAGGCAGCAAAATAGAGAATATGATAAACCGGTACCTTTGCAGTACATTGTCATCATCACTTCTGCCTTAAGAAAGTTATCATGTCAATGATTAAGTCTTTAAAAAAGTGCAGTCTACTACCAGATGCTAGCGTCATTTTTATTTATCCTGTAACAGATTTCTCAGATCAGAGTTATACCATTTTCTTCATGAGAATCATTTACAAAATGAATACTGGTAGTTATTATTGAAGCAAATGGCAGCACACTGCTATTTTATACTGCTGTTGCTTGGCTAGCTAAATCAACAATGCATTATAGATAAAAAGACCAAAGCGCTGCTTCCTTGATACAACACAATTGATCAGCATTCAAATTTAGCAACATGGGACTGTAAGAACCAGCCAATATGTGGTATTTGTCTTCCCATATAAATAATATTTTTAAAAGACTGTTGTTACCAATATGCAATATGTAGAGCACAGACTTTATCAAAAACCCAGACATTCCCAGGTGATGATGTGAAGCTGTTGACAGATTCCCTAGGTGCTATCACTGAACATATTTTCACACTATCTTCTCCTTTGATCCAACAGTTCTTTCTGATATTAGAGGGAAAATACTAACAGACAAGCATCGGAAAAAACACACTAGTTACGCATTCCTAATACCCCTAATTCCTGTTATATTCCACTGCAACTGCGGAGGTTCCTCTGGATTTTTCTCCTTTCAGATTTAGATGCTAAATTCAGTGCACTCTTTGCCCAGCACTGAATTGACCCTGTCATGCTAGAAATTTCTGTGACTTGGCAATTTGAAATGCACTTCCATGACAATCCTGAGAATCAGAATGATTATAAATGCTGCATATGATTGATCAGTGCACAGCATTTACTGTACAATGTGCTAGGATTAATTAAATTTCAAAGCAAATACATATATTTCACTAAAGCTTTAAATTGCCCAGACAGTCATCAACATTAATAATCTCATTTAATATAAAAACTGTTCATGTTTTATTGCCTGAATGTTAATTTTCTATTTGTCTAGTACTGCTTAACGATTTTTAAACTAAAAGAGGGTAGATTTAGATGAGATATAAGGAAGAAATTTTTCACAATGAGGGTGATG
>NW_010523563.1:0-753 GCF_000687285.1 Phaethon lepturus | reverse complement strand
CCTGGGAAGGAGAGAGGGGTGGGGGGAAGGTGTTTTTAGATTTGTTCTTATTTCTCATTATAGAGTTGAAGCTTTCAGGGAAACTCCTTTGTTTTTATTACGGAGAGCATGTTGAAACCCTCTTTTAAAATTATTTTAGTCTTCAAGGATAGAGGAAGAGATTCAGTACTAATTTTTTAATGTGGACTCTTGGACATGTAATAAATTTTATTGAAGAGAGCACAGATGTCAAAATATTAGGTACTTATATATGTGTCTGAAAATTACTGTATTCACAAGAAATGCATCTAGGTTAAGAATACTTGCTGGAACCACAGCAGACCTTTGAGTGTGAGGAATCTCACAGAAATAACAGTGAGAGTCCATTGCACTTACAGTTAATAGTAGTAATAAATCTTTAGCAGCAATAGAAAGATTTAGAAATAGAGCTGCAGTCATGGAAATGTACAGTAAATATTCCAGAGCAAGGTGAAAACTGTCCTGTAGGATTATTGTTTATTTCTTCAGAAGAAGATGATGGAAATGCAAATGCCATCATGCCTGCTGTTTACCTTTGGTACAGTTCAGTTCCCTTGCAATGGCATTATTAACGTACTCCTACAGCAGTGCTTTTTTGCTTACCCTTCAAACACAGTTATTGGAGGGAGAAAAATTAAAAGACAGATCCTTACTTGTTGTAAGCAGCTACGTTATTTAGAACAGTGGAGATGATGGTTATGTTTGCTTTTTCATAGAATCATAGAATAGTTTGGG
>NW_010523562.1:0-59173 GCF_000687285.1 Phaethon lepturus | reverse complement strand
CCCTCTCTTTGTCTGAAGTAAAAAGGGTTTTTCTCAGACTATTGTCTTGACTGTTGGCTAATATTGTCATCCTCTAAAAAGTTCTGTAAGTGGCTACTGAGCAGGAGAAAGTCAGTACTGTTAAAATATTTTCATGCTATTTCCTCAAGTTTGTAAGGTAGGCAACTTAAATCATCTTCCCACCCCTTTGCGATTAGAAACCTGCAGAAACTTGAGGAACTGTTTACTGGTGCAAATATTAAACCACCAAACTAAAAAACAAATTTGTACCAACAGTTCTTACGCATCCATCTTTTCAGAGTGCACGAAAAATACCAAGTGCCTACCAGGCCAATGAGAAGTGAATACTCAATTTTGGAGCAATTTTGATTAAGTCCTGCAGTGAACAAAGTTTGAAAAGAAATACATTTGAATAACTGAAAATGTGGAAAATCACAATACAGCTAGTTGTTTGATCCACAACTAAGAAGATCTAAATTTGTCTTTCTTTTTCCTGTGCATAAATGACCAGACTTTCAGTTTATTCCCAAATACGCTTGCAAGTCCAGCACCACGTCTCATCTCCCCCAGATCACCCAGCGAGGACCACAACTTCTCAAGCTGTCTCTAATGAACTTGGTACTTCCTGTGCAGGTTAACCAGAAAGATTACTAACAAGCTAAACCGGCTACCTGTGAGGTGGATTGAGGTAAAAAGAAAACCTAAACTCATTGCAAAATTCACTGGGGTAGTATGTCATCAAAATGAAGATTTTAAGAGGCCTAAACTGAGATTTGAAGACAGTACCTTGCTAATCTGAAGCCCAAACTTTAGATGACACCTCATTGTATCCCAGGCTATATGTATTATGGTACAATGAGCTCTACCTTAAATAAGTTTAGGACTAAACTTAGGTTAAATTTATCATTGCAAAGAATGAGGAGCAGTGAAAGACTTGTTAAAAGTGTACGGCAGCAGTTGCAGGCACCCAATGCAGCAGCTGGGGGCCTTCGGGAGTGCTGGAGATGCAGGCTGCTACAAACACAGGCAGGATGCTTAGAGTGCCTTCAGATGAAATTCGTATGTAGCGTTCGCAATGTTTTCTTTGTAATATTCAATAGTCAAAGACTAAATGTCAAAACGTCCAAGTTAGAAGCATTAATGACTTTTAAAAGTATATATTGCAGCTGGAAGTAAATGTATTTACTATACACACTGCAGGCATTAATTCTTGAAGTACATACCCTTTCTCAGATTATCCAGGAACATCTAAAGCAAGGATCTGCCCCAGCTTGAGAGGTGATAGGTTCTCTGCTTCCTGAGAGCCGATATGTTTGCTCCCCGCTTCCTGAGAGCCCAGCAGCTTTTGGGGAGAGAGGAGCTGGAAATCCTGGTTTTATTTGTATTTATGAACAACCTGAGGCATTCGTTGTGCTAAACTAGAGTCTGACGGGTGCAGGAGACTTCTACAACAAGACTGCCAATTTGCTGGTTCTTAATGAGCAAACCAGTGAAAACAAGCACCGTACCCACTGCTTTGCAGATGTTATGTGGAAGGATCCTTTAAACCATTGTGTCTGGAAAACTACCTTTAACACACACTTTAGTGTCCCTTTACCCTGACAGTGTGGTGTAATGAGCTTCAGTATGGGTAAGGATGTGGCTGTGGTTTTAATTAAGGGAAAAAGGAAGAAAATGTTGTCTGTCTTGCATTATTTTACTTCCTACCTCAGTCTTTAGCGTTACTTATCAGGGCTTTTGTAGCATTTTTTCCTCTTTACGTATGAGGTTTTGCCTATAAAACACCAATAAGCACCTCTAAAACTCCCACAGGAGCTTGTCTCCTTTGCCAGTTGATCTTTCTCACCTTTCTCAGAGCAAACTGCACGGGAAAGTAGCCTTGCTTAGACCTTGCTGAGTGCCACAGGCTGGGTGAGGGAGGAGGCTACAGTTCTCTGCTTTCCATCAAAGTGGAAAAGAAACTTCAGCCTGCCAGTACATGAGACACATTCAGGCGCATCTGATTAAAAGTGTGCTATGGAGACTGGGCAATGACAAAGATGAAGAGGAGTCCATGGAGAAGGGATGGAGGAAGATAGAAATGAAAAACTAGGAGCGAAAGGCACTGATTTTAAACTCTCTTCTCACGAACACCACCACTTCTTTAGCCATAACTTGTAGCCCTTTGGCCACTTTGCATTTGCTGCTTATTCTGAAGGCTGTGTTTTAAACTGGGCTTTCAATCAGGTGCCTACCAAAGGAGCGAATGACAAGAGAGGACTGAGGGTCACAGCCTGCTCTTCCCTAGCCGCAAGCCACGGCAGGTGACATGTGGTCAGTGGTGGGAGTTCACCACGGGGGCTTGTGGCCATGGCACCCCAGTCCTTGAGGAGGGGAGCAATGGCAGGTGCAAGAAGCAGGAGGACCCTGACACTGGCACACCAGCTCTCCCCACTATGAAAGAGCCAGGACAAAGAAAAGATGAATAAAATTATTTCCATCTGTTGCACTATAGATGCTTACACCATCATAAATTAAGCAATCCACTCAATGTAACAGGGTGTTAGAAATCTAACTGCTCTTTCTCCAGACATTCACCCAGGATCTTAGTTTTTGGGCTTTAGGTTTCAGCCAAAGTGAAACAGGCTATTTGGCAAAAACAGGCAGACATTTCTGTTGGCAAGAATGGGATTTTCACAGACACGGAGTGTATTTAAAAACTGTGGTTCAGCAACAGTGACAACTATCAGTGTTCAAACTCGAAAATATCAGAACCCCTCTCATCCAAAAGTGCTACCTCTGTATCTTGACATATCTGAACATCAATTTAAAGGATGCAAACTGTGTAATAAGTATAAAGGATAGGTATAAACACACTAATATGCTTATCAGTAACATTTTTAGACACTATTAAAACACCTGGTATCTGCCACACAAAGGCAATTGTATAACAGAGGCAGAAAAGCTTAATCCTGTCTTTAAGGCCTTTAAAGTTTCCACTAGGATGAAGGGTGCTATAAAAATATTTTTAAGCCTGTAACTAGCAAAAATGACTTCATTATGATCTCATGTGCTGCCAGAGCACCAATTAAATTGACTTGATAATGTTATGATTAGGCTGTACTTTTCATCAGTTACAAAGCTCTTGATTGAAGAAGAGATTTGCAACGTTGAAAGAAATGACCTTGTGATATGGATTTTTATCAATGACTTTTTACCTTGCTGGTTTCCAATTATGTGACAAATAAATAATAGTACTTGCAGCTTCTATTATACTTCTGAGGATCCCAAAGTACTCTGTTGATTAATTAGCTTCACAAGAGCTGTGAGAGTTAGATACATGTTATCCTGTTCTTATTAACAATTCAGAATTCAAATGTGATATCTTTGCCCCATTCAAATAAATGGCAAAAATCCTCTTGACTTTAGTGGGGGTAAGATTTCACTCAGAGAGTTTAAGCAGTTTGACCAAGGTCACAAAATCTGTCTGCAACAGAGCTGGGACATCTCTCCTTTCTCACTGCCATTGCAGTAAAATCCATAAAGTAAAATGCACCCAAGGTTTCAATTACACTTGATCCTGTACTTACATTGTCAAAAAGTCACCTTTAAAAGTCATAACATACCACTACCAACATCATTAAAAAAAGAAAATCACATAATGTAAAACCATTTGATTGGTGGAGAAAAAAGAGCACATATTCCATAAAGCATCCTTTACAGTTCTTTTCAGTCTATAATATAAAACAGTTTGAGAACACTTGTGTTTCAGTATTTATATGAACACATACATTGAGTAAATGTGAATTTGTATTAAATGTTTTGATATTTGTCTCAACATGAATTCACAGAATAATATCAATGCACAGTACAGCAGTGTATTCAAAGTTTCAATTTGCTAATGCAAACTCAAGAAGATGTAAGCAATTATATCATAATAAAGAATAATTAGAAAAAAAATTTGTATTCCTCAGTGCTCTAAAATGTGTGCTTCATGGTTACAGTTCTTTCTTAGAACTAACAGCTGCTTGGTATACACTGCAGTGAATGTTCACACTGCACTCCAGACTCCTTTGAAAAGTTATGGGAAAGAAGGACAGAGAGATGATTTGGTTTTCACTTTTCAATTATGGAACAGAGTCAAGAAAAATAAAAAGATCTTTCTGGAGTCAGTTCAAAAAATGTGGCAACTGGAGCAGTGACAGCTGAGCTGCATTGCTTGTTTTCCACCAGGCAGGCTGGTTCCCCACCAGAGGAGAAATGGAACCTGGGCTACCTTCTTTGGTTTTGGAAAGTATATGTCGCCTTACACCAACTAATACTTTGTCAAAAGAAAAAGCATGAAAAAGCTCCTCCATTTCAGGGATTACAGCCAAACACAATGCCTGTTCCTGAGTTTGAGCTAAAAAGAATGATGATAGCAACCCTAGCTTGTTGCTTGACTCTTCTTTCTTCGAAAGACAATCTAAAGATATTGCAGAGTCATCATCAATTGTCAAATGTGAACAGAGTGGTCGAATGCAATTCTTGGTCTTGTAGTGTTGGTGGAAGTAGAGGAGACCCAAGAAAGGAAAAACACAAGCAGTGCAAGAGAGGCATCTGTATGGAGAATGGGAAGGTGACACCTACAGACATTTAGACACTTACAGGAGATGCAACACTGGTGGCAAGGAAAAACAGAGAGAACTGGGATGACCTTCAATGCTGACTGTACGGTAACCAGTGTCAGAAAACTGCTCCCCTCCAAACACATTATTAGAAAGCTAAGGATTGCTAAACCCACTACAATTAAATGAATTAGAGAGTGCTAACAAGAGCTGGTTAGTCTACATGGCATTATATGGGCAGGCTAGCCCAACTGTGACTTGCATGAGGATCCCCACGTTTCTAATGCTATGACAATGTCACAATGAAACATTTCGTTTAAAATATTTTTACTCCTGCAATGTCTTTTTATTATAATAAATTTAAATAATGTTTTATACGTTTTACATTCAATATAAATATATTATAATAAGTTATGTTATAAATTTACCTCTAGTATAAAACCACCTAATTTCATTTGACCAGGTGCATTTAGTGTAGTAGCAGAGGGAGGGAAAGAAGTTTACAATCGATGTTTAATCTGGCTGCCAGCTCCATAACAGCAAAAAAATGAAGCAGGATTTCATGGTATCCACAAAGGCTCTAGGCAATGCCAACCTTGTGTCTTAAATTACCACTTAGAGACAAAGCAAAGTATAAGCCATTTTACAGTTGTACAGAAGTTGCTTTATTGGTTTTGACCCATAAATGCCAAATTTCACATAAACTACGGTGTCACATAAAAACTTCTTTCAAGTTGCCTCTTGCAAACAACTTGGAAGTCACGTACCAGTCTCCATAGATCATCGAATATCGCTGCTCTTCACCATCCAGGAATTACTGTTAGGCGAAAGTTCTCTGTAGTGTAGCATTCCCCAAATCCATGTGCACTATATTTTGGGGGGTTCTGGCACTTATCCAGACTATCACAAGCAACATCAACTGGTTATGCTGCAAAAGACCACCCGTACACACAGGTAGTCATAATACTGATAGTGGGATTCGATTATATTCTTGTTCATGGACATAAAAATGAAGACAAAGTCTCAGAAGACTTTGTGTTGGCAATTCACAATTCAGTTTTGAGTGGAGATACTTGTATCACAGATATAAAACCAAAACAAGCAAAATAAACCCACAGAATTTTCAAAAGCTTTTTTTTAAGTTCACAGAGCCTGGAAAAATCCTGAAGATATGTCTGTAGGAAGACATGTTCCTACCTCCTGGGATATTAGCAATAAGATTTATCACCTTCTTCCAAAGGCTCCCAGGAAGAAACAATGTCCAACTGAGTTTGGAGAAAACAGATAAAAGATTTGACCTCCAGTCTGTAATAACAGCAGTGGACACTGAACTAGATTATCTGGCTGGCAGGGTGAATTAGCTTGACCACTAAGTGGACGTGATTAAAATCAGGGATGGACAGACTTTCTAGCAGACAATAAGAGGAGAGTAACATCCATCACTCCATTTCACATGTCTTCTGGCATGCCATGATTTGCTTTTGGAATAACGTGTTACAAAGCTGGACCTAAATAAATCATAACATCTACTCGTCTGCTAAGGCTGCAGCTGATGAAGTAAAAACACTTTGTGCGTGAACAAATTAAAAACAAAAACAGCAACTTGATTATTTTTTTTTTTTTTTTTTTTTTTTTTTTTTGCTAAGGCAAGTTTCTACGCTGCAAAATTCAGAAGATACTAAAAGAGAAACAAGTAATTCACATGTGGCACGTATATCAAACTTTTTTCCTTGATATTTCTGCATTGGATTTTCTGTCTCTTCTCCCTTCACCTATATTCTTCTTCTTTATTGAATGCAAACTCAAAGAAGCTTAAATCAAATATACAAAGTCACTAAGTTCAAGCAGATTTGAAATTAGGTGAAGAAAGTTCACTCAAACTCACAGACTATATTTCTGGCTTCAGCAATTCTGAAAACAAACATAATCTATATCCATAGGGGAAGAATCCCAAGCAGCCTCTGATAGCAGAAATGTAGATCTAAATCTTTTCAAATGCAATGGATTTTAATAATAAACTTTTAAAAGTTTAATAAACTTTTCCTAAAATGTCCTTTGACTTCCTGTTGGCTGCTGGGTGGAACAGGGCAATACAAACCTCACAAATTATTATTTCAAATATTTTTGATGTTGGTATTCTTACAATCATTATTTCATTACTATTCAAGACTTGCAGTCAAGATTATGGTTTATAAAAATGCTACACTCTGGTAGTTTATAATAAATAATATTTCTGTACTATTTATTTTCTGTTAATGCTTATAGACCGCTGCTTCTTCTAACCATCTACACCGCAGTGTACACCCCAGTGTAGATGTGATGTCTCTTTCTTTCCATTAAAGGATTCCATTTTCTTATTTGACCAAAATACTCTGGTAATCTGTTGTTTGCTTCTCATCAGAATTTTCAACCCCATCTGCATTTTTAAAGCTTCCAAAAAGACACTAAAATGAGGTTTAAATTAGGATCATATGATGCGTGCTCTTCATTAAAACAAATATATGCAACTGGTCTTGTGATGCTTACCATTAATGTAGCACCATGAAGGGCAATAAAATAAGCTGAGGCAGCCAAGAATTTAATACTGAAGTAGATACACACAAATTATAAAGCTTGACAGTTCATACAAATCCAAAGAAAACTCTAACAATTAAGATATATAAGGTGAGGCTTCATAATCCATCCAAATACTGACAAGTATTTTGCTTAACTCATATTCAGTTACCGAGTGATTTGAAGCTAAATCATTTTACATTACAAAGAATATTAATGAAAGCCTCTTAATTTAAAGATCCTAGAAAAATGGTCAGTGACACTGAACCATGTTGTTATTTCCAGCATGTGAATATACATGGTGAAACTTCACCATCATTAGTGAAGATCCACTGCCCCAGGTGTGGAGAACATTATCTTCCCAGTTGTACCACAAAGGGAGGGAGAACAAAGGTGTGGAAAAAAGACCAGGAAGAGAGAAATGTATGAACTGAAACAGGAAGCAAAGGGAATGTGTGAATGAAGGATTTGAGGGGGGAAGGGAGGTAAAGGGAAAAAAATATGTGTACAAGATGGTATTAACAGTCAAAAAAAAAAAAATCCGCATGAAGATGAGAGGGACTAGAAAGAAGAAAATGGAATCCAGAAATGGTGGGGAATTATGCTGGTGAAAAAACAGGCTGGGGGCTATAGAAAAAGAAAAGCCCTTTGGCCTCACACATCCCTCCAGGGTATGACCTGTTCTTAAGCACAGAAGAAAAATAAAAGCTGAATAAGCCAATGATGTTTATAAAATCTGTACATACTTTTCTATGAATATAAGCCAAGATTTTGGAGAAAAAAGAAATTTCATAAGTAAATACATACCTATCTGTAAGCACAAACTTACTGAACTCCTAGCTCTGGGATTTCAGGTGCAAAAATCAGCTACCGAGGGTAAAGGAACTGAAGTTTATTTTAGCCTCGCAATTCTCTCCTGCCAAAGAGGCAGAACTGAAGTAGTTCACCCTGTGAATTTTGCAGCCCAAACCAAGCATGTACAGCATTATTATATAAAATCAATATAGAAATGTCACCTGCAAAATCCCTGCCTGCCCTGCCTACCCCTATACCAGAACGTGTCTGTGATAACAAAACAAACTGCAGCTGATTCATGCTGTTCCTTCACGGGGGAGTATTTTTACACCCAAACCTCTTCCCTTGCCTTTTTTTTTATTGTCGGTACAAGCAGCAGAGAGAATTCCTTCTGCTTTATCAAATGGTTCATTATCAGCCAGTTTGCGTGAGATGCTAAGGCCCGTACCCCAGCTGCCTGCAGCCTCACCTGGTTTCAGGCCTAGCAGCAACAATGGAGGCACAAAAGCCTTAGGGGTTTCGTCACTGTCACCATCAGCAGGTGTACGCTGGCGGTAGTGACTGGAACCATCAGGCTGTGTTATACTGGTAGGAGGAGGGACAAAGAGAGAAATCCTGATGGTCAAAAGTTTTGTGAAAGGCAATTCCTGAATTCCTGAGCTTGTTATTGCTAGATATGACTTTACAGAAGAGAAATAAATGCTAGGCCTTAATCATAACATGATTCTAATAACCCTCGTTCTTTCCAGCATGAAATAAAAGTTAAATATTACATATTAAAAACGTGAATTATTTTTCGCTTTTTGTTATTTTTTCCCTAACAATTCGCTACAGTAGCCATGCTATTTACAGACAAAGCAACATTTTTTCATCAAAAGGAATTGTGAAGATCCATAAGAATATGTCATGACTTAGAATAGGACACATTTATTATTTAGCTACATAGCACCATAAATATAGTGGAACAGGAGGAAAGTCATCTCAGAGGTAGTAATCGTCTTTCCCTCATACTAATCCACTATTTTGTAATCTTATGCAGTCTGTAGAGTATTAGAGATCCTTGTAAAAACATAAGTGACAGCTTTAGAATTTTTTTATCGTTTTGTAAAATAAATCTCCAGTGGATTTACCTCATAAAGCTAAATCAAAGCTGATGTTTTTAGCAAACAACACTCATAATAAAGATGATAATGGGTTTATCCCTTTCCATAGGTTCTTACCCATTTGTTTTTGTTTTTCTTTGAATTTTAATTTTGATGATTTTTATGGAAGTATCATGAAAATACATACATACGTAAGAAATTTCATAATACAACATGTACCAAGTACGATTCCAAAACTTGAGCACAAGTACTGGTAGAAACATAATTATTTTTGAAAAGCATGCGGATTGCAGAGGAATGTAATGGGTGGAAGAGATGTCACTGTACTGGAGGAAATGGTATGTAAAAGGGAGCGTTCCCATTATGTGTACTAGCTGTCAAATCCCATCCCTATTTTCAGGCCAAAGAATGTCCACTAAAAGGATTCAGTCCTTGCTTTCAAGTACTGTCCTGATCTTCATCCCATGGGGGCTCACAGAGGCTCCATCCCAAAGGTGCTCACCCACCAGGAGATTTGGAGAGAATGACCATGTCCTTGAACATATTTTGATGTTGTATGCTGCTGACACATCTAAATAGCAGGCTGTTTTCTATATGTTACTTACAAATTTCATCAGGCTTTAACATCTACTGTTTCTATGCTCTTCAGCTGACAATCCCAAGTAGAAGAGTCTGAAGTAATCCAGCACAGTGATAAATAAATAAGCCTTGAATTACTGTAGCAAAGTCCGTACCTGGCAGGAAAAGGTGCAGTCTTCAGCACAGCACACAGTAGCAGGAATCTTTCTTTCTATTTATTTATTTAGGATTAGGAATTTCAGTTCAGCACTTTGACAGTCACAGGCAAATGTCCTCTTTAGAAATGATACAATCATTCCTTCAGTTGCTGGAAATATTTTCCTTCCTCATCGGCATCGCTTCCATCATGCCCAGGAGGAGTCTAAGAGACTGTTCTTCCATCGAGTAACGTCTTTCAGACACAGGGACATGTTGTTGATGCCATTGTCTCTTCCTGACAAGAAGGAAACAGAGTTGAGTATGTCTGTACACTGATTTTATAACTTCTATTTAAGTCATTTAAAGTTCCAGCACATACACGAAATGCAAGAGGGAACAAAGCTCAGTTTCCAATGTCAGAGTCCTTTGCAGAGAGTAACAAATGGCTGTACTGCTGGAAAAGGACAGACCTGCAGAACTAAACACATCAGTACTGCAATTCAAGAGCTGATATTTAGGCTATGCCCAATGTAAATATTTGCATTATTTTGCATTACAGTTACCAGAAATGCTAGAATATCCTAAGGATTCTTAGATTGTTCAGTGATTTCCTTCTGAGCAAGACTTTCATTTGGGTGGTATAAAGAAATATTATGTGACTTAAAATATAAAGGCTCAACTTACATGTGTACTGTTCTGGGTTTTTTCTTCTTTATGATTAAATGGCTATTAAATTCCAAGGATTTCTTAGTTTTACTTTTACATTTTTATTTTCTAACAAAATAATCATCCTATAGTAAATAGAGATGCTAGTTGACTGTTAGGATTCAGACCCAGACATTTGACACTGAGATGACAAGTTCTGAAAACCTGGATAAGTCAAAGTGTTATCTGCAGCACCTCATTCTAAAGATGAAGCATGCAAAACCTTTTTGCTTACCAAAACTTCATAGAAACCAGTTGGGGTAAGGAAACAGTCCCTTATATATGAACATTCACATTATTTTGAAGATAAGAAATCACAGGCCATGAGTCCTCCTTGATAAAATGCAGCCACTAAAGGAGAAATAATTTGAAAAACAAACTAAATCCAGGTAGTAAAATATTACTAAACTGTTAATTTAGAAATACAGATTTCTGCTTGGTTAAGGAATAATTTGGAATTATGATTTGTAATTGTTTCAGGATCTGAACTCTTTTTCTTCCACATATGTGTGGGGACAGAGGAACTTCTGAGGTTAGGGAATTAGCCACTGCAAATATTAATTACATTACTTCAGTAGCAATTATACTATATTCATTATTAGGCAATATAACATTATATTCCTCATTAGAATTAAGCTGTATAATTAACTTTTTTATTCTTAATAGTGTGGTAAAAAGAGGCTTGATAGAATGGAGCATAAAATGTATTTTACAAACAATCCGTTCTGTAATTGGATTGTTCTGAAAATATAATCCTTTCCCCCTGGTTTAAAATTAGTATTTATAATCACAAGTCTTGGTAAATATAAAAATGCAGAAGTCTAAGCCTCAGCAGAGTGGTTTTAGTTCTGTTCCTCTTTTTCCCCTCACTCTCTGCACCTAAGAGTATTTTCTTTGAGACAGAGGGATGCAGGCTGAATGCTGAATGCAATCTCGCAAGTGTTTTCTGGTTTTGCTCCCTCACATTTTCTTTTTTGGAATCCTAATGTAACACTTCCCATGCTATCACTTGTTAAAGCCCCGACTCCTGAACTGTTGTATTTGGCCAGCAATTAGGCAGCTCCCTGCATGAGAAATCCTCCTCCTCGCAGAATTGTTAGCCCTCGTTCCCTAATGTTAGCCGAGCAAAACTGTGTATCTGCATACACAGAGTGCAACCGCCAAGAAATCAGTTCTGTGTGTTTTCCTCCCTTTTACACTTTTAAAGGACCATGATCAGTTTTCTGTCTCTGTTTCTTTTACACGCCCTTTCCCAGCTTTAAAGTGGTGTCGGAGCCCTTCCCCTCTCCCCTGAAGAAAAAAAAAAAAAAAAAAAAGAAAAAGAAAAAGGAGGCAAACCGAAACAGGTAGAATTCCTCTGTTACTATTAACACCTAAAAATATGATCATGAAACAAAAGCTTTGCTCCGCTGTCCAATTTGATGTCTTTTTCATGCTGCCTCAGTGATGGCCAAATAATTGGTTGTTCACTTGTGTCCTTGTCTCCCCCGACAGTTCCACAGATGCCCTGAACAATGCTCCAAAGGCTGCTTTCAGTAGGGGCAAATCCTCATTAATCATTCCTGGCTGACAGCACAAGGGAACACCTGCATCTGGCGCAGGGACCAAGCAGTGGCTTCTGGGAGCGCGCATTGAAAAGAGCGACCAAGTCGAGTTGTGGGAGTAGGCTTCTAACAGCCATGTGAAAAATCTGTCTCTCGCCGGATTTTCCTTTCATTAAATATCTAAAATTAGACCTGTGGCTCGTGTTGAGATTAACACACCAATGTATTCTAAGCAAATCAAGAAATGAACAGCACTGTATGTTGTGATAAATGGCTGCTAAATTCTTTATGTCTAGATCAAGCAATGTTAGCATTAAATACTGATGAACTGTCACATAATTTTCATTTAGAAATGACTGCACTTTGAGCTTCATGTCCTGTGGTGCTCATAAATATTTTTCCCTGCTATATTTCACAAATAGACTACACTGACTGTACAGATATTTTTTACCGTGTAGCCCCAAGTCCATACTGTACATAAACTGTTCTTTTTGTGCAAGCACATCAACCTTTCTGTGCAAAGTATTATCAGAAAGTGTTCACAGTGCAAAAAGGTACTGTAGCCATCCCACTACTACAGAGCCATGTTCCAGCATCCTGTTATAACACTTCCTTAACAGAATAGTTGTCAGTTCTTTTTAAATTGTTTTCACTGCATTTGGGGGTGGGGGGGACACGGAATTCCCTCTTAAGGAAAATGGGAAAAGAGTGAGGAGAGCAAAAATAAGTTCCTTCTTTTTTATTTGTTTGTTTGTTTTCATAAAAATGAGTCATATACTTATCTAAACATGTAGGGCCACTAAACTCTACAGTAGGATTTCAACTGACTTTGGGTCAGACCCTTAAGCCCTGCATCTGGTCCGTGATTAAATAAGCACATCTCTTTCCACACATGAACGGGAGAGAACCACCAAATGACTAACGATGTATTTTTTTGCACATATGACTGAGCACAACCAGGCTTTGAGTCTGTCCATAAAATATGTTCACGTCTCAAACAAGAAAGCAGTCAGCTGATACAAGAAGTATCTTTTAAAAGGCAGGCAGTTATCATCTATATACCATGGTGAAGATTTTAGCAAAGGTCAGAAGGGGGAGCAAAGGAAACAAATGAGATAGGAATAAAAAACCTAGAGAACTCTGAGCATTAAAACACCACTAGTGCTGAGATGCTGTATACAGTGTAAAGAAGCCTAAATCACATCTAGGATATGAATTACAAATTTAATTTTAAATATATTTTCCTGCAAGCTGATACTGATGGAATTGATTTGTAAAAAAAAGACTGAAACAGAATTTTGAAGTGGCTTTTTTTTTTTTTTACCTTTAATGAGAAGGAAAAGTTTGCACCTTCATTTGCAAAGTAAAATCATGTTCTGTACAAGCAAGAATAAAGCCTGCATGCAGTAGATTTAAAAAAAAAAAAAATACTGATGACCAAGAGAAAAACTATGCACTGCCACATTTGGGAAATCAAGAGATAAATATGCAGGCATATATAGCTTACATGTATACCCATAATTTACCTTCATATGTTTAATACTTTTTTTTTACAGTTATTGAACAAAACTTTAAAGATATTTATCTTTTGCACTTCATTGTCAGTTTGATATAGTGACATTTGGCAAATACTTTCTTCCGACAGAATGCAGTACCATTATCTGCACAATACAAGAAGTGATGCCATCTAAACGCTATGAGTTAAGGAAATAAATAAGCAGCTAGAAAAATACAGACACCTATTTGGCCTATTCTTTGAAAGCTACCTACACATGAAGTCTTGCTCTTTTCACTACTACTTTCTATTGTGCTTTCATAGCAGCAAGTAAAGCTTGTCTGTTCTTAAGAACGCCATCCAGGTGTAGTAGAAATTTGGGTTATAACAGATCAGGTTAATTTAACAACGATATTTTCACAAGATCTGTAAAAATCTCAGATCTTTAAAGTCCCTGTTAGGACCTTATGCAAATATGTACAGAAGTCGGGTTAATAAGTGACTGTAGATGTGATGTTCACATCTGTTTTTAAGGACGGTAAATATGCTCATGCATATAGTGAGCATAGGTATATCTCCTCAGTAATATACCTCAGTTATAGATGAGAACTACTGAATGTGGGAAGTCCCTTTCCAATTGTTTTTAACTGAGGTGCTTAGCAAATTGTCATACATGCAGGAGGCTGGAATGCAAATTCTAGCTGCCCTGAGGCAAGTTTCATTAGGCTTTCCCAAATCTTTTAAAATTTGCCATGTAAATAATTTCACATATTACTTGACAATATCTCCTGTTCAAAGGCAACATGTTTCATGTATACTTCAAATGGGGGGTGGGGAGGGAGGGAGTTCTTCAAAGAGACATCGTTAAGGTAAAGAACATGTAAAACATTATTTTGGTTGTTACTAGAAGTTCTGATTATTGTATCATATTAAAGCTTAAAAATAACTTTGAAAATCTGTTACTTTCATCACAGGTATCACTCCTCTTAGGCTGGACAGTGAGAGGAGACTAGCAAGCGTCACTGACGGCTCTCACTCTCATCAGCTGAAAACTAAGAGGGATTAGCACAAAAGTTTGCACAAACTTGAAGATTAAACACAAATGGAAAAAAAACCAAACCACCCTACTTTCAGTCCAATTTTAAAAACTCATTTCTTTAGACCACTTCATCTTGTAATAATTTTGAAAATCTTGTTAGAGTTTTCCACTGAAATCCCATGACTCAGCTCTACGGGCATACAGGGAACGTGCACAGTGAGCCTCGCTCACCCCCTCTCCCTCTTCTTTTAGAATTTGGACTCCGTCGGTTCTCAGAGGCAAATTAAAACTCTGCATATACAAATTTTTCATGTCAAATGTTATACCAGCTCCAATATCGGGGAAAAAGTGGATTCATTTCTATAGGAATTAGGACAGAGAGCCAAAAGCCAAAATACAGTCCTTAATAATGTCCTGTCTTCCACCCAACCTTCCTCTGCCAGCCCTGGAGAAACGTTCTTGACCCAGTCTAAACTATGTGCATAGATCATACACTGTGAGGGGTCAAATGTCAGGGGAATCATCTAGGTAATCTTCATATTAGAAATGTGGTATCCAAAATCAATTTATAACAGCTTTTTAGTAGTCGCCTTTATCTTAGTAGCTACAGGCAGAGGATAGTATATATAGACTACATATGTAACCACCCTCCCAAGTAAAGGTGGCTTTCACAGAAGACTGCAGCATGCTTTTCCACTTCATTCTTATTCCCTAGCCTCTGTAACAGTCACCTGGAGGCCAATTTATTTGGGGCGGGGGTGAAAGGAATGAGGGGCTTGCTTAGCTTAAATAATATTAGAGCAATTAGTGTGTCAGAGAAGTTGTTCTTGCTTTTTCCCCTATATTCCTTTCCTATAATCCCCAAAGTATAAGGAATAATTAACTGAAATCCAATTAATGTTGATTTAGAACACCTGTTTCCAAAATCCTTTGAATAACTTTTTCTTTTTTTTTTTTCTTTGCTCTTTGTTTTAAGATGAAATACATACCCCTATTCAGTTGCTCTTAGGAGCCCAGAGATTTGCATTTTCTAGGCATAAAGAGTGAAGACTTAAAAGACCAAAGAGCCTGGTACGTATATTACAGCAGCGATAACTTCTTTAACTCTTCCTTTTCCAAATTTCATTCCTTCAGGATATCAAAATGATCAGCCCCAACCCCCATTTGGCCATGATAATTTCTGCTTCAGAAATTTGCTGCAATGAGGGAGCAAAGCAATCATCTGTGGCTGAACAGGCTTACCACAGCCACCCTGTCAGGACAGGCACTGAAGAAGAGCGCATCTTGTGCAATAAACACCCACTACCCGTGAAAAAGGATTTGCCTGTGCCGTTCACTGCAGGTCTGAGCATCTTCCATCCCCATTAGCTAGCTACCCTCGTGCAAGTACACTGGAGGATGTGATCTCCTTTCTTTCCTGTCCTTCACCAACTATTCCTCTGCAAAATGAAACAGGACCTGGATCGAAGAACAACTGATTTCTAAAGCACATAACTGTTCACCAGTGCCATGGAGAGTTTTAACAGGGTTTGTGTTTATATATCGATTAGGCACCTCTAAAAATCCCCATCCTAACTGTTTAGACATAGTGAGGACAATGATTTAGTGAGACACTTATTACCATAGACCTGTGTTGAGACTAGACATAGTAATTAACTCTAATCTGTGATTGTAAAAGTGTGGCCTATTAAACACATTTTGGAATAAAAATATTTCTACAAGTGTAGGCATGGTACCATACTCCTATGATGTTCAACTGAACAAAAGAACCCTTTCTACTCAGTATCTGGAATTTTTTTTGCAATATATCTCTCTCTGAAACTATCTTATTTTGAAGACAGCAGAGGAACATAAGTGAGAATTTCTTACCCCTCTTTATGCTTAAAAATGTTAGATCTCTTAGCTGAAAAATAAGACATCAGCAAATATTATTCAATCTTAATTTCTTATGTACTAAGCAATTTCTTATGAATCATGTAATGCATTCAAGGGATCAACTTGTGTGGATACTGATTAACCGTATCAGAGGGGCTGTCTCATTATATATCTTGAGCCTTTTTCATTAGAGCAAATCTGCAAACAAACCTTGAGTGTTTAGATTATTTTGCACCTTGCTGTATGTCTAGCCAACAGCCACAGAATATACCTACTATTTTTAACCCTATTGTAGAAAACGTGAAAGGATACTTCCTTAAACATTGACAGCTGAGGGGGAGGGGGGAAGATTTTTAATAGAATCTGAAAGAATTGGCAGAAAGAAACCTTTTGCCCCTTTAAAGAGCAGCTGCATATTAAACACCTACACTTTTGAAGCACCTTTAAAAAATTACCCTTACCATTAGCATTACAGTGTTTTGTGAGAAGACCATGAAATTCAGAAATAGTTACAAAGAAGGAAAGAATGGACAAGAAATAAATAACATTATGGAGAACTAAGTAAAAAATTAGTCTTGAATTATACAAACTGTTACATGTAGCAGCCAGGGGTGGGGGTGAAAGGTTACCTATTTCAAAGATTATCAATTCGTTCCATAAAAAACACTTGTGTCTTCACAAAGCTTTTTAGCATCCCCAATGGTAACATAAGGTTACTATGAATTGAATTAAAATATTGCATGCACTGGAGAAAGGTTTCCTACTGTACATACTTATTTCCATTACCTCTCTTAGCCTTTTCTGTTTTGCTGGCTCTTTTGCCCTACATGATTTGTACAGAGTTTTTTGGACGCTCTGCATTGTGATGTTAAAAATATATAGACTCCTGTCAATACTGGAGGGAGATTCTGGAGAGAGATGTATGAAAACAGATTCCATGTCTCTATCTTCACACATGAGCAGGACTAGTGCAAGGCTCCATACGTACAAAATATAGGCTCCATAGACCACAAAAAGGCCACCACCTCCATTATTGAACTGCACACACACGTGTGAATGATCCAGGCTGAACGTGTTGAAAAGAGTCTACAGGCTGATGTCCAACTGCTTGAAAGCTACCACACCAACGCACATTTCTAGGTGTAGGACAAGAGGCACATTGTAAATCTTTACAAGATTGTATATTTATGACAGACTTCAACTTGTATAACTAAAAAGCATCCTCTTATAAAAGAACTTCAAATGCTGATACTCCACAGAATGAAACAAGGAAGGGAACAGCTCAATACCAAAAACATTTGAAAAAAACAACAAGGGGTCAATGATTTAACAAAATTAAAACATTACTCCAATAAGTAATGGGGTATGTTCAAGACTTAAGATGTATACAGCCAAGAGTAAGATGCACAATTTTTTATGATACGGCTTTTAAACTGGTTTTCATTCTCTGTTACCCACTGGATTGCAGCTCTTTCAAGTGAAAAGAAGGAAAAGACCTGCCTGGGTATGCTGGTTTGATTTCCTGAGTTAGGTATCTTCTGGTTTTGAAGAAACTATTATGAGGGGAGGGAAATTTAATTTATTTTTCCTATAGTAGAGAGCAAAGAATTTGAGACACACATCTCTCTCATACAAACAAGCCTGAATATACAAGGCTCTGAAGGAAAACCTTTTTGTTCTACAAGTTGTAACCAAACTCCCATTGCCATGGCTGCATGGTACAATGGGTTGGAAAATTTCACCTTTGGAGATGCCTGCAGGTACATATGCACATCATTAAAGTGGAGGAAAAGATGATTTTCAGCTGTGACTTATCAAATGCATGGGCTGTAGGAACAAAAAGGCAGGCAAAGAGGGGGCTTCTACTCACCTCTGCACGATTACATTTCCAGTTCTGCTGTTCTCCTAGCCTTTGCATATCTACTACCTTTTCAGAAAGGTTTGTAATGCTCCAGGGCATGGAGACTACATCACACAAAGGAAAGGACCATCGCTATGTTTGCATGGAATATTAAAGACACACTGTGCCAATGAACGAGCTAAAACTGAAATATTTTATGAAAGCTTTCCAACCATTGACACACACCAGGCAGCACAAGATATGTCTAATAATCAGGGTGCCAGTAGATTAGGGAGTTAGTTAGAGAAGGAGATCCTCGTAGTAAGAGCCTGGATAATCAGGATTCTATTGTTTTCAATATTGACCTCAAAGGATGGAAAGTTAATGGTAACACAGTCACTTGTATTTCGTGCTCTTCTTAAATGTTACTGTTTCAATGCCTGCTATCCAAATAAAATTTCTGTATAAATTCAGTCCCAGTTCAGCATCTGCAGGTGCAAAACCCAAATACATTACTGGGGAAGGGGCAGATGCTGACAGGATTGCAGTCTAGACTCCTCACTCTAAATCCATTTAGTGCTATTAACCATGAATGGGTGTAATAGCTCTGTGTACATTAACACCAAGATAATTTTCCCTATTTTGCTAAATATCAAATGTGTGTCTTCATACATATTATATAAAGAAAACATCAGAGATAACAAAACAAAAAGGCTAACGTGTCTCTTCGGGGTATAGTCTATATTTTCAAATGTTGACTAAGAAAAAAAGAATCAAAATAGGGAGGAATCCTTAAAATACAGCAACATTATTCCTGGACTAAACAGTGGCACCAGATAAAGTATCTCATTTTAAAGCAAAGAGATTTTATGCACAAAGAGTACACGGTTAAAAAAAAAAAGTTAGGAAATGTACACCTCCACTGCATGCAAACAGCAATAGAAACCTAACTCAATCAGAAGATAATCTCATTTAAGTGAATACATTCACTGTGTAACAACCCATATTTTATTAAGTTGCCCAACACTTTGGAACCCCGATAAAGAAATGGATCTATTCTAGGGGCAACATGGATATCTGCTGCTGCTGTATACATCTACCTTTGTTAAGGAGCAATGGAGAAAGGTGATACGTAAATACAGAAAGGAAACAGAAGCAACACTGAAAGTGATACTGAACTAGTGAGCCTTCCTTTGTGAAAAAGCAATAAAGCACAAGATTATCTGGACAGAAGAGAAACGAGCACCAAAATGTAGGGAGAGACGGGAGGTGCCAGGGAGGGTCGGGCAGAGAACAGTCAGAGTGTGTGGTGGCTGGGTGAGTCAGGTTGCACTCAGAGGAGGCAAAGAGATCTGAGGGTAAAAAGCCAATTAATGGATTAAAGGGTAAGTATCCAAGTTCTGAAACAGAAGGGTGATAATATACGCAGCTAGGGAGAGGATTAGAATAAAGACGTGATAACAGTATTCAGCTGAGAGGGAAGGCTGTCAAGAACTGAATGGGAAAAGAAGGTAAGACAATGAAAACAAAAACCTGTCATTTAATCAAGGGCTGTGATGGTGAGACCACAGACAAAAAAAAAAAAAAAAGTTTGGTTTCAGCTCTAACTGTCCTGAAATCATTGTTGGAGGGCAGAGACAGATGGAAGATTTGGCCACGACTGTATGAAATCAAGTGGGTAACAATGTGCTTGGAGAAATTACCACATTCAGTTCCTCAGTGCCGTTTCTCTGAACTGTTTGCCACTAGGCAGTTACTTGTCCCAAGTGTATAGAGCTGAGGATTTGCAACAAAAGATACAGTGCCTACTTATGGAGCTGTGTGAGGAACTGTGGGCTACGCATCTCTTTTCTGGGGTTTCGCAGTACCGAAGTACAAAACACTACTTTTAAATGAATTCACAATTTCCCACGTATGAATTATCTTACTGTGTGGTCTTAGCTTCCACACCCTCTCTAACATTATCCGAAGCATACTTTGAATTTAGCCCTTTCCCATTAAAATTACAGATGATTACTAGGGAGGCATGGGTGGGGACTCATTTCTTTGGGATTTTTTCTTTCAGTCCTCTCTTGCTTCTTACTGTTTCACTTTCCTGTTTCCTGACAATAACTTGTTTTCTTCTTCTGTGTAATTTACTAGTATTGTCCCATATTCTATATCTTAAATATGCTAATCTATTCCATAGAGATAAATTATAGCTGTCATGTTATATTTCTTCCAAGGGGAAGTTTAAGAGGACTTTTGAGTTGCAGAAATTTAGCAATACTTTCAAGCGACAGCATGATGGTTTTAATACAATCTCAACAAGACAAAAGTTAAGATCTTTGTATCGGAAACATATTTAAGCAATTATGGCAGAATATATCAGCAAATTTTCACTGAATCCATTTGTTAAAGGAAAAATATTTAATAAACAGAAGTACTCCCATTTCCTTTGAAATTTTAGATCCTTTATAATGCTTCAACCAGTCTTAAAATCCGTCTTTTCATGTATCCAATACTTTTCTCAGTGAATGGTGGAAACAGCTTTTCTGGGCATAATTCATATAACCGACCACAGAATGATGAAAAACAGTGAACAACCATCAAAGCTTGATTTTACTTTAAGATACTGACATATATCTTCTACTGATGTCAGTGACCCAAGGTCAAAACTAAGCCGTAACTGTCAGGCAAAAAATGTCTAATAATAAAAGCACAGGACTGGAAGTTGGAAATGGCTGTGGACTAGCACTGCCTCCTTTCACTGCCCTGTACCTCCAGTGGGTGCCTCAGTCTCAGGCTATAAAATGACCTTCATGGGTTTTTTTCGGAGAAGACAGGATTCTTTCACCCAGGACAATTAAGCTGGGAGCAGGCCAAGAATATACATGGAAGTAGGACAGCGGCAGAATCAGTTGTCAAAACTGGGATGCCCATATCCCAGGCAAATCACCTGAAAACTGGGCTAGAGATCAGCTAGCGTTTCACCACGCCTGTTGGACTGCTCCATTCGTACCAGTACAGGCATAGTACATAGTCATCTTGAGAAGCAGTTTAACATAAGCCAGCAGATTTTACACCAAAGCAGGTGGGAACCATGGAGCAATTCATTAACACAGCACTGCACTGAAGGGAGGAAGGGACAGAAGTGGAGGTAAGCAGATGAAGAGGGAAAAAAAGAGGTAGAAGGCAGGGATGAATAGCTTGGAGGGTAGTACCTTAAATTGCTGCACATTGATATGCCACAAGAAATCTGATTACATCCTACTACTTTTAAGCCAGAGAAAGACACACAAAATTCAATATAACTTCTGTCAAACAAACACTCACTCACTGAGTGCTTGGATTCTCAGGATGACAACATAGTAGCCAGAAGACCGCAACTATTTTTCTGTGCCTAACAAGTTCAGTCATTATCTTATTTATGGAGACCAAATTATTTTTTTCCCTTCTAAAACTTCTTCCATTTTATATCAGTACTATCTGACCAGTCTTCACTGTCACTGGAAGTACAAACTGGTAGGCATCATCGCAGATCATTTTCTGTTCTTGACCTCTTCCAGACACAGGGTACTTCTCTTTTATTATTCATTCCTCGTTTTCATCTTATTTTCCATGAGACCAAAAATTTCACTACACTTCAGTTCCTTTCCTGCCTGTTGAACCTGCCGCGGTACTCTGCTAATACTTTGAATTGGGCAGTCTTGTCTATTCCTCTCACAGTTTGGAGAGCTACAAGTGATACTGGGTTTTGAATGCTAGTATGCTTCAGAGCATGCGTTTGCTAAGCTAGTGAATTAGATTCATAGATTCCCCTATTTTAAAACTTTACAAAAAACACACCCAGCCACCACACATACCCTTCACTAACCAGAAACAGTCACAAGAAAGGATGCAAGAAATTTTCTGAGAAAGAAAGGATGAGGGTCTACCTGGATTCTTGCATAGCATGTAGTCCTATTAGTAAGGAACAAATATCTTCCTCCCCACCATCTCTCACCTTGGAAAAGTTACAAGATTCTGAACAATTTCTGCATAACCTATTTTCCTTCCTCAAGCGAGCAGTTACTGCTGCTAATATCTTTTTTAAGAATTCCATTCAAGTATAACCTTGTGAAAAGCCTGCTGAAGTTCCAGGTTTAATAACAGCCAACATCTGGGCATGGAAAAGTGTCTTATAGGAAAATCTTACTAAAATGGTTAGATACATCATTTTTATGAGTTTCACCTAAATCCCAGGGTATATGGTAAAATATTTTTTTATCAGTTTGAGGGAATACTTGCTTCCCAATTTGGAATTTGCTTTGCGGTTGTAATAAACCAGCTTGCTGGAAAGCTTCAGTGCTGAAGAGTCCCTAAAAAAGCTTAACTGACATTTTTTCTAAAGTAAAATCTGTTGACGTTGGTAGAATGGGTTGATTTTATGTCTCATATTTGGAATAATTTGTAAGAGACTTCATTTAAATGCAGAGATTAATCAGAGATTTAATCAGTATTATTTTCTCCTTTAAAGTAGGAAAGAGTTTTCTCAGTCTTAAAGTGATCTGAAAGATCTAAAATGGTTAAAAAAATTAACTGAAACATAGGGAAAACTATGTTAAACTACTATTGTTTACTATATAACTATTAAATGTGATTATAACAACATTTAAGTTTAATTCCAAATATCATGATTTTGTGGACAACACGAAGAAATACACACTTTCCTGAAAATAGTATTTTGATTATATGGGAAAAAAAGTTATAAGACAATCCTCTGAACATCTTTCTTGGCAATATCACTTTCCCCCCCCCAAAAAAAGTGAAAACAACAAATTTTATAGTTTTATGAATTGAAAGTTTCTTTTACCAAAAAACCCAAATCAGTAATTATTTGGAATTAAAATGACATGTTTGGGACATGCCAGGTATGACTCAACTGAAGTGAGTTCAGCTGCAGTTTACAGTTTCCAGAATCCGTTTGGTGATGGTATGATATGAAAATTAAACAAGAATGGATTACCAGAACTGAAGTTCTGAACTCAAATGCCAAGAATTATCCCAACAAACCTAAGCTCGTGAATAACACGAAATGTAAGATGCTTGCTAGAGTCCCCATACACACACACACAGAGAATCACTAAGGTTGGAAAGGACCTTCAAGATCATCAAGTCCAACCATTAACCCAACGCCACCATGTCCCCTAAACCATGTCCGGAAGCGCCACATCCACACGTTTTTTGAACACTTCCAGAGATGGTGACTCCACCACCTCCCTGGGCAGCCTGTTCCAATGCTTGACCACCCTCTTGGTGAAGAACTTTTTCCTAATATCCAATCTAAACCTCCCCTGGTGCAACTTGAGGCCATTTCCTCTCGTCCTATCACAGTCAATAGCACTTCCCCAAAGCAGTATTATCTAGGATTAAGCTAGATTTCTGAGTCTAATGGGTTGAGTCATCCTCTCTCAACAATTGTTTTACCCTAAATTTCAAAAAATTTAAGGACAAAAATTATATAATACAAGTTCCTTCCAACCATTTACAGGAAAGGGCTTTGCATCATCTGAAGCTAATATTAGAAGTCAAAATTATCCAAATGCCTAATGATTGATCATTGGCAGATGGCTTACAGGTGTGTTAGGAAGGTAAAATTCCATAGGACATTCCAGGAGATTACAATAAGCATCTGGAACAGATAAATCTGGAACTGAGTTTGTGCTGGAAAATCACTCATGAGAAGTCTACCAAAACATCTCTTAAAGGCAAGTTTATACAAAAGTAATACAGCAGGCTTTTGTCTTGATGGAGCTTTAATCATTACTGCTTAAAGATTAAAATCATGTTCCGGAGTCATCTATTTCTCTCTGTTGCCTCAAAGGCATCTTGGTTGACTAGGCTTCTAACTTCTAACATTACAGTGACGTTTATGTAGTTGAGATCTTCAGTTCCTGAGAACTCAGTATACTTATGTTGTAAAATATCTAAGAAGCCTGAAAGTATCTGAGTCATCGCTGGGATTACTTCCCGCCTCCCCACTCCGTGTTTAAGAAGGAAACCTCTAGAGTACACAAGGATCAGAAGAAATTTTGAAAACGGAACATAGAATAAAATATAGCTACCAAGGGTAGCTAATGCAACCTTAAATCAACAGCTGTCTCTGTTAAGATACCTGATTCTTCTGGAGAAAAAAAAAAAGAGTAGCTCTCTTTCTCATCTGGAATAGTGAAGGAACTGGCAGAGTGCCACAGCAAATTACTGATGAAGTTGGAAAAGAAGATGGGAATTAGAAGGAAAGCTCTACAGGGGGAAAGGAACTAGTTATACAAGACAAAAACAGGTTACAGTTACAGTTTTATCACTTGTCTGGGAGGCTACTGCTAAAATTTTTCATGACTCATTCCTGAGACCCATCTTGTTTAATCAGAAAAAAATCAGAACTGTTTGATGAAATATGCAGATGAGAATGTTGGGAAGTATTTTTCAATACAAAGAATTATAATATAATGCAAAAAAACCCTAGAAGATCTCTAGGACTGGAATAATGGAAATGGGGTGACATTTAACTGTTCAGAGTGCAAGGTCAATCACTAACAGATTAATAAGAATTTTTGCATTAAATTTGGAGCTCATCAGATGGCAGCAACATAGGAAGAAAAATACATTGTCATCTTTTGAACAATTAATTTAGCAATGAGGAGCAGGACAATATGGCCAAGAAAGGAAAAAAAAACCAAAAAAACAACTAAAACCCAAAAGCCCAACAAACCAAACACTACCCTGATATCTGAAAGGCACTGGTAAGTTAACTGGACCATGTTCTGGAACAGAGCATTTGGTTCTAAGCAAGATGGGTCTGAAGTAACAGAGTTGCTGAAAACAGCTACTAGCTTGATCAGAATAGTACCGTTCTTATGAGAGAAAACCACAGGACTGACTTTTTTTTAAGTAGCAAGGTGGAGTCTGAAGGGCAATAACTGATCTCATTAGGAAGGAATATACCTGCAAAGAAAAGCAGCACCTAAGATGAAGGTACAAGAACAAAGGAAAATACACTGGCCATGAATAAGGTCAAGTTGGAAACTCTGGAAAAAAATCTCAAGTGGAACGAAGTTCTGACAGCAGTTTCCCAGCAACACCAGTCTTTTTAAAGTCCTAGAAAGGATTAAATATTCCAGTTGTTTCTAATGGTAGAAGAATGGATTGTGACTCCAGAAGCCCCTTTGGTTAGGAGAAGCCTTCTGAAAGCAGAGTAAGCCCAAGATCTAACAGCTTACTATTTATGCAAATAATGTTTAAACAACTTATTTAACAGTAAGGGGTATTTTGCAACATATGTTGTCTGTATGCACGTGTGGCTGAAAGTACATATAGGTAATTTTTAGGTCTGAGGATCACCATATAATCACACCTGCTATCCACTCCTGTGTATAGAACATGAGAAATAAAGGAGTTGGATATACCTGTTCCTTTCAGTTAAAATAATAGCAGAACTCCAATGAAGTGAGCAAGGGGAATAGGCTTCGATGCGTCTCGGGGCAGTGTATTTCAGAGACTATCCAGTCCTTGTTAAGCAAAATTGCCTTTTTTCTGCAAAGTGTTGTTGGTCTGCACATTTCTACTGTTGTCTTAGAGCATCTTATAACTCCCACAGATATCAGAGGCACACTCAGAGACAAAAGGACAAATAGGAGTGGACAAGGGACCAATAGGAGTGGACAAGTGTCTAAACCAAAGGTCACCGATAGAAGTCCGTACAACTCTACAGACAACAAAATGAGAACTTCCCTCAAAGGTGCTGTTGAGATAATCTTGGAGAGCTTAACCAAGCCACAGCAGGTATTTTTATCTTGGCTCTGACAGCTGCAGGCCCTAGTACAAAAAAAATCATAACTCTTTTGGAGTAGAGACTCAGAAATAGACTGGCTTTAGAAGGTAACATTTCTCAAGGTTTTTTGCACTTCTTGCCCCCCTGGATTGCACGAACAACACTGAATCACCCAATATTGCAGAAAATCACTTCAGGAATATGGTCCTGAATTTCCCACTCATGATCCAATTGGCTGAAATTGTTTAAGCCATTCATCTGAGTGGATCTTCTAGCAGATACAACATTGATAAGCTAATTTTGTGCCACTTAAACCATTCCAGCAGACTTACTGTCTCCTGATGCAAAACAGGCAAATAAGCAAATTGAGACTTTCAGCTTTCATAAGGCCCAGAGGAGCTTCTATTCTTTCTTCTTGTTGTTGCTTTTGTAGCTGTCATAAAGCCTTTTTCCTCCCAAAATACGGAGAGCTCTTTGAGTCCCTCAAAATCAAGAGAAGCCACCACCTGCTGCAGCAGATACTTGTGACAGAGTACAACATTTCCTAGATTAAGATGGTGACAAGTCAGCAATTACAAAACTTCATGGCACACAGTATCCAGCATCCTGACAATGTCTCATTTGCTTTGCTAAATAGCTCCCAAAGTTGGACAGAGGACTGAGTCAGTAAAGATAGAGTCATAGCTTCTGGCACACCTTCAAAAGTACTGATTAGAAGGCATCAAATGAATAGATGCTAGAGTTGTAGCATTTCATTTGCAATGAAGTTGTCTGTGACTATACTTAATTTCTATCTAGGCATTTAAATGTAGGAGCATGAATAGAATCTGACAAGCCAAAAAGAACCCTGAAGTCTTGGATCATGATTTGGAGGGACCTGCTGAGTTTTAGTCTGCAAAGAAAGAGCAATTGAATATGTGAAATAAGTGTCTTTAGTAGACTCGCTGCTTTGTGACCTGGACATATATGGATAAGCATCCTGCCTGACGTGCCAGATCAAAATATGAAGAACAGCAGTCTGTGTTACTCATCTGGTTACCAATCAAAGGGAAATTGCAATTTGTATGAGCTCTGATACCTCATTTGCCAGCAGTTAGTAAGTGGCCTAAGTAGCTGAAGATATACATTTCAATGGGGAAAAAAAAAAAAGAAAAACTACCTAGTAGGACTCCAGCGGAGACCTGAAATGTAGACTTACACATCTTAACGGAAATAATAAAGGTGTGGGCAAAGCTGTCAGAGTAACTTTCCACAGTCAGCTAACTGTGACTGAAGGTGCAGATAAAATTGGTGGCAAATAAGAAGAAATGTCTGGGGATCCATGCGACATAAGCAGTTCCTAATATGAAGCAGGAGATAGTCTAGAAATCAAAGATCTTGAAAAAAAAAAACCACTGTATTTTGAAAATTCAAAGGAACTAAACATTTATTTGGTAAAGTAACAGTCCCAAGCTTTTCTTGTCCTCTGCCTTCTCATCAGACAGTATCACAGTCAGAAGGAAATTCAAAAGTAGGTTTCGCGAGACTCTTTGTACTCCTCATCCCCTTGAGGATAGAAGTTCAAAGAATGCAAAGAATAAGATGACATTTCGTGAGGCTATGCATGGGGGCTTGATCTCTTACCCTAGTCACTGAGCTGTAAGACACCCTTTTTTCTGGCTGGAAGTAAAAGGCAGGGTTGAGCACAACCCAAACACTTGAAGCTACTCAGATCCAAGACAGATCTAACAGATTTACCTCTTCTGTCTCTTTTATGGGATTTGGATCCCCAAGCATTTTCTGAAGACAAGCTTCTCTCTGAGACAACAAAGACTTCTAGTATGACCACCTGATAAAACTTTCCACTATTTATGAGGCAGTTTGAGAAATCTTTCAAGGAAACCATGAAAAGGTTTAAAAAAAAAATTAAAAAAAAAAGACACAGGCAAAAGAAGATTTAAAACAATCCAGAAAAAGCTCTACAGGATAAATGCAAGGCCAAGAAAGAGTAGGATATGGTTTAAACCCCAGCTGCATTTACCTTGTGTTCCCCCTTTTACCATGTGTTCTGTCCTTGCACAGGCATGGGCATAGATGCACCAGATGGGTAACAGTAATGCAAAGAGGCTCACGCGCACCCACAACAGGAAGATACATACAGAAAATCACCCACAGGAAAACCAATCACTTGAATGTCAATGCAGTCATATGTACAGTTATATGAAAAGCAAATTTATATAGACCTGTAAATATGGCTAGCAAATCCTACTCTGGATGGTAGTAGTGTTAAGACAAAAGTGGTATCATTCCTATCAACAACAGGAATGATATGTGAGTTGATAAAGCGCCTTACACTTGGTGGGAGACAATTTCTACTAATTCAGAAATTGACTGAAGAGATCAGAAAGAATGCATACTGTTCAAACAAAGCAGGAAGCCCTTAAATTCTCTCATTTGAAGGAGAGAACAATCAATAAATAGTGCAACAGATTACAGGGGGATTCTAAAGCTGAGAGATGTCAATATAATAGAAAAAGAGAAGAGAAAAGTCTTCCTGTAATTACGGATACTGAGAGATGTCAATATAATAGAAAAAGAGAAAAGTCTTCCTGTAATTACAGATCATATTTTCTGCTGTTAAACTAAACTGCATATGTGCAAAGCAAAACAAAACAATGCAAAAAGAGTGAGATCTGGACGAAAAAGATGTTATTGTTTCCACTACCAATATGTCTTTTCATAACAGAACAGACACCAAATTCATCTTCAAAGTCACTTGGGTTCACAGAACCAAAAGGTGTTATACAGGTACTTTGCAGATACAAAATATATTACTCTTAGTATCTGTGGTGGAAGTTTTCAGTTAGTGAACTATACAGACTGTTAATGTAAAAGAAAGGAATGGGTGGAATTTCAGAATTTGTATCTCGATAAATTCCAATTAGTTTTAAAACCTTCCACATATGTTGGGAAATGCAACTCTATGACTATCTTTTAGCTTATGTCAAAATTATTTTCCGTAACTACTACTTAGTAAGCCTTGGGTTGAATTTCTCTTTCACTTACACCAGCGAAATGAGTAAAGTCTTTGCTGTCTCCAAGACAAGAATATTGCTCCCAGCCTTTGCATTGTGCTGTATTTAAAAAAAAAAAAAAAAAGACAGCACGTCAGATCTTATTGATGTAGCTACCTCTGACAGAGCTGTACTCATTTACACAAAATCAGAATCTAGCCTACGATTACAGATTAATTGAGAGTTTTTAAGTAATATAATCAGAAGGGAATAAAATCCCTTCCACTCTTACTTCTATCATCACGAACAGAATACAGGATTTCCCTCCTGTCTTTCTACTGTAACTTTAAATAATCTTTTTGGGTACATATGATGTATTAGTTCCCTTAAATATCCCTGCAAATGTCACAGTATAATGCAAGTGCTGAAAGTCCTACACAAAAGTTAGAGTGTTCATATTACCTAAGAGTTTAGGGTTGTTTATTTAATGGAAAGGAAATAATACTTGAATACTCAATGCAATATAAAATTTATTTATATAAACTTACACATATATACACAGGCTATTAACACATGTACATACTTGTGTACACACATTTCAACAAGAACTTTACAGTTGGTTAGAACGTAGCCTTTTTAGTGCGAAATATACTGGTTTATATGCCACATCCTATAAATTTCTACACTTAAGTTCTCTGTGTACATTTGGATGGACCGATATTAAATTCGTACATAAGGGATACAAATGCTTTGTTTCCATTTGATCTTTTAAGCTGTCATAACCATATACATATATTAGATACAAAAAAGTTTTATTCTTTTGAAAATCCCCTTAATTCCATTGTCATTCTTCATTGTTGTGCCAAAATCTCCTTAGCCCATTTGGCCACAGCTCAAAAATGCATGCACATACGCATACAGATACAGAAACATGGCTTGGCATAAGACGGCTTTGGAGTCGGTGTGTAAGGCAGCGCTAGGCAAGCACAGCTAGGCATGCTGTCTATGAAGCTTCACACGCTAACGAAGCTTCATGAGCTATATGGGAGTGTCCAAGGTCTCCTTAACATCCCCGACCTCAAGGCAGAGGGCAGGTCCCAGCCCCATCTTCTCCTGCCTGGTGCCATCCCTTTGCCATCAGTTCCTCTTCTCTGCCCTGCCCTGCTGCCCGCCAGGCTGCAGCCTGTGTGGGGGTTGGTTTCTGCCAACTCGCACTGGCCGCTGCCTCGAGGAGTAAGAGTGAGCTGTAACTGTCTCAACAGAGACATTCAGGTTGAGTCTCTCTTCTCTACTTAGCCATCTGTTTTCACAAAACTTGTAGAAACCTCCGACTTTCAAGGTTTCCAGTCCTCCATCAAAATGTCCAATGGCTGGACAGACTATTCAGCAGCGGGCTAATGGAAAGCATCCTTAGGAAACAAAGCTAAAACCAGCAATATAAGCATATTCCAAGGGACTATACACGTTTAAGGCAGGCTATTCCTGTATACACAGGCTATTCCTGTGTATACTTTTTGTTCATGCCTTTCCCTTGACCAGTGTAGACAATCATCAAGAAGAGAGCCTATCAGAGAAAATTAGTGCTGCAGCAGTGCGACAAGGAAAAACATTTAATTTCAGCTACAGATCTCAGCTGATCCCTTGCAACTGCAAGTCATCACCTTGTCGTTGCCTAGTTGTTGCATTTTTCCTACCCCAATTCTTGCTCTTTTCTCCAAACGCTCAGAGCTGTGTCTGCCACGTTATCTCTCTTCTGGGACAACCCTCCCCCTGCAACTAATGACCTTGTAGGAACCACTTCATCTTTCTCAGCTATGTGACAGTGCAGACAAAAGAGCAGCTGTCCACCTTGGATGCTCACAGCTCATACCAGCACCATTTCCAAGGAGGACCTTAAACACAAAATATTTAGGTTGACCCACTACTGAAGACAAACAGAAAATACACTCAGGCTTGCCCTCAGCTGTAGAACAAACAGCTGGTCAGCACTTGGTACACCAACTCTTTTAGCATCTCTGCTGAGAAAGACACTGCATACGTGTACTATAGAAAACAACAAAATAATGCCTTTCTTATCTATCATGAAAATGCAGACACTTACTCTCATCTTTATATATGCCCAGCTGTAGGAAGTGGTGGGAAGTGTCTTTTCCTTTTTTTAACTTCTGTCATGTATAGAGGCAAAAAGAGTATCTAAAAAATCTAAAAAAAGAAATTTAACAAGAAATCAAGGTTGAGCTCAGGTTTAGCAACTTTCAGGACTAAAGCATGTTCAGCTTTGCAGTGTATTGAAAATTAAGCTCTGTAAGGTTCACACATTACCACTAACTTTAGTTTAAAAGTAATAAAAGGTTAGGGAGGAGGTAGAGATGAGGGTTGTTTTTTTCTCCTAGCTAGGTAAAAAGAAAAAAACAAACATGATGGTTGCAAAAAACCTGTATTCCACAACAAGTCCTTAAGACTCCCATGTGCTACATCAGCAGCAGTACATCCTCGATTTTTATTGTAATCTTGTGGCTTTTTATTTGTAACTTATATGAAAAGAATCACATTGATTGGGGCAGATTTAACTCAGTAAAACCTATTCTACTGAGATTGTCTGTGCTAGGTGATTTTATCAAGTTCTCTTTTGGTTTCATTTTCTTCCTCATCCCTATCCCCAGAGGAGATTGCAGCCCAGCTTGCAGAGCAAATTGCCCTAAATTGAGTTCTTTCTCTGCCATATACAGGCCTGCCTTTGGCTCCTCAGCTTGAAAACTTTATGCATTCTTATTTTTCTCCATCTTCCTTAACACCTCCCTTCTCTGTCCAATTAAAATGGAGAGGTTTGCACCGATACCTGCTCCCAATTAAATGAATACTGCATTACCAGCCACACTCTCCAGATCTCCTTTACCCTCCCTTCATTAGCCCTATTCCTCTGAGGTTTCCTGGCTGTCTGCCAGGGACTTATGGCAAGAATTCAAAATCTTGTACACTTTATCCCCTCAAAATCATTCTTGAATTTAAGCAGTCTGCTCCTTGGGCCCAGCATGAGAAATGCTAGTAACTGATTCAAAGGGGAGGGGAGAAAAGAAAGAAAATGATTTATTTAAAAGGTTAAAAAGCTCCCATAAAAGAAGCTAAGCTAAAAGAGGTTAAACTTCCGGGCTAATTGGCTTCTGTTTCCTTTTAAAAAAAAAAAAAATCTTTCTGGAAGACAACAAATGACAGGAAGGTGTTCCTGTTTTATTTAAGAGTATTCATGCCTACAGAAAACGCATCATTCTCTTAACACCTCAGGCATGTTCACTACTGCTCACTCAAATTATACACCCAGCACAGAAGAAAACCTAGGCAGTCAGAGGCTTAAGCAGCTGGGTTGTTGGGGGGGTTTTAGGCCATTTTTAAAAAAAATCACCATCTAATTTTCCAACAGATGTGAGCACTGCAGTACCATGGCATCAGCCACTCTCATCTGACACTTAAAATAACTAACATCATGTCAAGCTGTCAACAATGATAGCCATATTGGCAAGTCTGAAACAGCAGAGGGAAGTACTGCATCCTTGCATTACTACTTAAAACCACATAAACTCTCCTCATAGATCATGCAAGTTTGCTGCATTTATCAAACAATAATGTTTCAGATGGCTCAGCATAATTTAGTGGCTGAAGGCCCTTGTGTAGAACTAGAAGTTTTCTCATGACCTGATTTGAAGCAGTCATTTAAACCCTTAAAAGCAAAATTCTGATGGTCTGATGCTCAGCGACAGGTTGTCTCAAAATCATACTCCCAAACCAAGCAGGTCGTCTTTCCTGTGGACTTTAGAAAAACCTTTTATCTTTTAAATGCTACAATATTCTTGTAGCACTGTAGTACTCTTCACAGAAGTTTTGCAGGAGAGATTTTTAGCAAGCTGAATAAGGGGATTTATCCTCTCCAGTAAAGCCAGGGAAAACATGCTTTTTGTAGGATTGAATTCCTGCCTTCCATTTGCTGGCCATTTCTCACAAGCCACAGCCTCCCAGATAATATTGATTTGGTGAGAACAGTTTGTAGGAGGCAAGGGGGGGGGTGTGGGGGTGTGCATGTGTGTGCGTGTGGGGGGGGGTTAACAGTCTGCTTTTAAGGATTTCAGTGCCTTGCAAGCTACAGGTTTAACTTTCTCCGTCTCGTCATTTTTCAGACAATATTTCTTGGTGCAGGATCACACCTGCCCAATAAAAGTAATCTCTAAAAAATTCTCTAAAAAGAGAAGGAGGAAAACCACCTCCTATTTGTGGAAGCTGCTTCTGATCTTGTTTTTCCCTTGTTATTAAATTTTTCTTCACTGATTACTGCTTCTTGTTCTGTTTTACAGATGGAAATGGAAAAAGGTATAATAACCATGAGAACTGATTGCAAAAATAGTAAATAATATAATATTTAGGTCTTATAAATCTTTCTGTAAGACCTTATTGCATTTACCCAAGTCATGTCCACAAGCAAGTGACAACACTCCGTCACCCCCTCCCTTGCAGATAGGTAACAAACAACAAACTAGTGCAGGATCAGAACTGACATATACAATTTTTAGAGCCAACAAAAGGAAAGAGAAAAGTAGCCACTATGAGAAAATGTACAACACGTACGTAGCAATCCAAAAAACCTAAAAATCAAGCTAATAAAATACTCTCTGAGAATTGACATAGTGTATTAAAATACCATAAAATAATTATTATTAAATAAAATAAACTCACTACATACGTACCAGAAAGTCTCAGAAAGGAATCACCAATATTTCAACACTAGCATACTGTTGGGCTATATTCAATATTATTAATAGACTCTGCTCAGGAAAGGCCACAGATAAAAGAAGGCAAGAAAGAACTGTACTAAAGAGCTGCAAGTTAAATAATTCATGGATAAATACTTCAGGTACATTGTACTACAGTACTTTTGAGATATTTGTGTGACCTACAAGAATCATCACATTATGGATGTTATATAAGGTGTTGTACAAACAAAACAGTACCGTTCTCTTCAATGATCATACTAATTTAAAGATTGGCCTTCAAACAAATTCAGGTCAGGATTTAAATCCTGGGGTCTTTGTTGTACTCTTTCAACAGATTCTGTGACTGTCCAAGAGGAAAAAAAAAAAAAAATCCTCAAAAAAGATCTGGCATTCTGATATTTTTAAGTTTGATTGCAAAAATAGTAAATAATATAATATTTAGGTCTTATAAATCTTTCTGTAAGACCTTATTGCATTTACCCAAGTCATGTCTACAAGCATGTCATGTCTATTTTTAAGATGATGCCATCCATCAGCAACAAGACCATGACCAGGGAGAAATTTCAGTGTTTAAAAGTTAGCTGCCAAAATGAGATAATTTTTAGGTTTCTGATTCTTGGAGTGAAATCAAAAATCTTGTGTTCAGTTCCCAAGTTCCTTAATGGAAAATGAGGCATTTTAGAAGGAACCAGTGACGCCCTGAGCCGTGAGTTACCTAAAATGATTACATTCAACAATCAACTGCCTAGAATGCATTTTGGGCACCTCTAAAGACCAGCTCTTCACCTATATTCCCAACTAAAGTCAGAAACTGAAGCAGGACCAGAACCTTGACCTTTCTTGCTGTGTTCTCTCTCCTCAGCTTTATGGTGTCGCTCTCTCTTTGACACGGTGAATCTCAGTTTTGGCAGAGTTTCAACAGCAAGACTGAAGAGCATAATTTCCATCCAGAGTAGCCTTGCATCTAACAGCATAAGGCAGGTTTTGAACAGTGTAGATTTGAACCTGTTCAGCTAGAGGAAGGAACTGAGCCCAAGTTTTAAGATAATAAAGAAAACTTTTTTAACATGTGGTCATTCTATAAAAGGGTCAATTCTTCTATTGACTTATTTTAGGAGTTCGGTATTAAGTCAACAGCCACATTTTGATAGGAGTTTACTGCAGTTACCATGTGTGAGGCACATGCTGAGACTGCCAACTGACTGAATTTCTTAGAATTATACACTAAAAACAATTGTTTCTGGACACCATCCAGCTTGTACCTGGTGTAGATTCCCACCTGTTTAGCATGGTCAAGATTGGGATAGTCCTGAAAAAGCTCACAAATGCAATTCTATGCACCCAAGGAATTTTAACTTAACAAATAAGAAGTGTACATCTTCCTACTTAAGCCCATGGTTAGATGGCACCTAACTATGGATTTTCAGTTTTAGACTTGGGTATCTAAATTCCCTGTCTTTTTTTGGATCTGCCCCTGGGTTTACTGAAAGTTTTCTGTCTTCCTAGATAAGCAGCCCAAATCTAAATTTTACAGATCAAAATATTTATCATACAGGTATGTTCCTTGCCAGTTAGCTTCTATTTTTATGAATGAATGAAAGCATCTAACTTTTTCCGAATCATATAAAAATACATATTTTTTGGCATGTAAAGCACAGCCTGCAGAGTACTACAAACAGGTCCAAAAAATAGATGGAAAGAAGACAGACCACTGCCCTGTGTTGCCACTGTTTAATTGAGAAAGAATGTTACTTAATTTGTTTTCCTTGGACGAAGTGAGCCAATTTTCCCTTACTCTGTGAGAAACATCATAGACCTTCCAATTCGCATGTAGTACAGGTATCTGCAACTCTAGGAAAAAAAGTACCATACAAAAATAAACAAGATTCAAAGTAAAAGCATTTTCCTTCCATCTCAGAGATCTCTGAAATTCTATTTTGAGATACTTTCAAAAGCTAGATGAATATACTTACATTGCTCTTTTAAGGAACAGTAGAACTAGTTTTTCTATGAATTTCAACTACGATACACTTTCTAATGTTAATTGGACCACATGCTTGGTTTGTTATTCCTCTCAGTTTGCAAAAGGCCCTGAATATGCTCTTAGAGACACCTCTCAAATGTTAAGCAATTAAATTATGCTTAATATTTCTATAGTTTGTTAGCAACCTCATATCCACCCTACTCTCATCAGACCCTATCAACATCAGAAAGGAATAGTTATTCATTGATTATGGCATAGTAAATCTCCAACACCATGGAAGCATTTCATCCAGCAGTTTTGAAGCTATCTCCCTTCCCTGCCAGATTCTCTCTTTTTACAGCTATAGACAGATCAGCTAGAATACATTAGGCCATGGAAAAATCTTAAATAGTTACACTGCATTAGAACTACTAAGACAAAATTAGTAAAAAGAAAATATCTGCAGTAGAACTGAAAGTGCAGTAGCAAATACGTCAACAAATTAATATTTAAAGTCCAAAGGTTTTTTAAAAAAGCATGACAACTTACTCTGTATCACAAAGTATTAATTTTATTAATTACATATACATATAAACATATTAATTACAATGCAGTATTCCAATTATTTTTTGATGTTAGAATCCCTTTCCCTCAACATTGTGTTTCCCAATGCAACTACTATTTGAAGGCGAATCTAGAGAAAGGAACTTTGATTATTGTCCTTACAATAATCTATTAATTGGGACCGTTTTCAAGGGCGGGTTTCTGGTAAAGCTTCTGTATTTTGCATGCTAGCTAATAGCTAATGCCTCTTTCATTTCTCTAAGAAATGGGATTACATCCCTTTGTCTAAAATAAATTAGTGACAATGAATGCAGTTCTGTAAGACATTTCTGTACATCTTTAGTTCATATGAACTTCCTTGGAAGTCTGAAGGTGCTATCCATTTAGTAGTTTGATAATTAATTGTTGTTATTATGACTATTCTTGACATCCACAGGCGAAAAAAACATACTTCATAATACTAAAAAAATATTATATTTCTGCTACAACTGGTATGCTCTTTTCAGAAATGAAAACCAAGTCATACAGTGAATAACTTATTCAAGGTCATACACTGAGTCTGCAGCACAGGCAGGATTGGAATTTCAAGTTCTTGAATCTCTGTACCTCAGTAACCAGTATCCTTCTCATAATACTTTTTATGTCATAGAATGTATCAAGAATACTCCTACATGTCATGAAGTGCTAAAACATATAACAAATAAAGCACAACAAAGTAGCATCGCATGAATACATAATAAACTATGTCATTGTGCAATGTTAAAAACCTTTCAACTTCTCTGTTCCTCATAATTCCCTCAGCCAGGTGTAAAAATCTTGGTGCTACTTGCCTCTTGAAGCAACCACTGAACGCACTGAAGCTGTGCAATATCTCATGGTTCTCCTTGTGCAACTTGTTCTGAAGTGGAGGATAGCACAAGTAAGACACAGCCTGGAGCCCAGGCAAAGAAACTCTGCCAGCCTGGGAAGAGCCAGCCTAGGTGCCGGCACCACGCTTTTAGGAGTAACAATGCCAGGATGCACAAAACGGTCAGGCGCTTATTAGCTTGGCCTTTTAATTTCCTGACAGCAACAGTGATAAATTAGTGGCAGACCTGCAGCCCTACCAAAGCAAAAAGACAGTGGTAGAGATGGATGGCAAGTGTTTCTGGACAAAGCGTGAAGGTCTGGGCTGACTGGGCACAGATTAGTGCCTGTTTTCTGGCTACCAAAAGGTTGGAGCCACTGTGCTATGTATTACATGTCTACTGTCACTTTATTTACCTACTTGTTATTAATACTTATTTATCTAAAAGGAGAACAGAAATCAGGAAAACTAGCTTTAAAACCCTAAAAAGCTTTGTACTTATGGACAAACAGTACGGTGTTAATACCATACAGAGAGGTAAGTCAGCTCATCCATGGTACCTTTCTTCTAAGAAAGACAGAATCTCCTCACTTTTGCTGATACCTTCTCATCACTAGAGTGCAGCAAGTTACTACCAGCCAAAACCCAGCAAGAGCTGTCTCTTCACAGACAGCAAACCAAGTCGCTCTGTGTAAGACAACATATTCCCATGCCAGCTCCTGCAGAAATGAGAGACCATTTTTGCACAGAAATGAGATAACACTGCTCATCTGACTACTGGACCTTTCAGGGAACTGATTCAACTCATTAACAAAAAATGCAACTAAACCAGGAACAAAACAAAACTGACGGTTTTCTTTAGAGTTAGTAAATTGAATTGCCTCAATTCAAGGTACAGCAAGCACCAATGCTTCTACCACCAAAAGGAGTCAGGGGCCACCTTGCCCCTGGTAAGGGGAGTGGAAGTGAAGGAAGCAAGATCCTGCTGCTGAGAGCTTTTAGCCTTGCTCAGCTGCTTGCAGAACTGCAGCCCAAGGTAGGTGGTGTGTACATCTCCTGTTTGTCTCACATCGCTGGTTGGCTTCATTCAGATTTCATAAAAGTTCTTTTATACGTAAGTCCTTGGTGATCAAGCAGACTCGAGAGGTACACATTAACTTTTAGTGGCTCTATTGCATTATTCCTTTGAAGAAGTTATAGACTTTGAGTATGCTCAGTGTTATTTACAACATGCTAAAACCATTTTCATTTATTCTAATTACTACATGCAATTTAATGCCTCATTGTTTTTTGCTACTAAAAGTCTACGAGACTTATTCCACTTTCAATTACACCAGCATAAACTAGGAGTAATTCCATTAAAACCAGTTGATTTTGTTAGTGTAAAAACTGAAGGCAGTTATGTAAGGACTTCAAAATGTGTTTTATGTGTGAATCTTCTACTCTAAGTAGAATTTATAATAAAAAGTCATCATGAAAACTTTTCATGTTAGGATTTTATACTGTCTGCTGTACTTATAGTGTTCCATTTACTATGGCATTCACATATACAAATATTTTAATCAAACAAGTTTTGTATTAGAGAAATACATAGTTCCAGAATCAGCTCTGGTCTAGATAAAGATTTTAAAATTAAGTATCATAAAAATTTTTTCTAGCTTTTCTAGAACAGAGGAAGCTAAAAAGAAGGTTTAAACAATATACAAGACCTATCAAAACCTCTCAAACATTAGGCAATTTTGGGATACAATCATGTATAATAATTTTCAACCTAAATAACTATAAAGGATGAGCCACAGTGGTCTCTGAAGTCACACACAGCTTTGAAAGACTTGTAAGATCATGTAAAATGTCAAGGAAGAGAACTTGGCTGTGTCAGCATAATTGTTTTTCGTTAGGAGTTTCTTCATAATACTAGTTCAAACTGCATAGAGATTACGTGACTTGATTGTTGGGGGAGAAAAGGGCTCAAGGCTATCCATAGTTTATCAAACCATCTCTGTAAACATCTCTAAACACAAGAACTGTTTCAAGTCCAAAAACATAGCACAATTATATTTACTATGACATGGCTTTAGACTATGGCAGGGTAGCAGAAGCAAAATTTTAAAATTCCGCATAACTCCCTGCAGAGCTCATTCCTGAGATGCAGGATGGCATTTCAAAAACTCATCAAAATTCAGAAGACAAGAAACCTTCACTTGGTCAGCTTTCACCATACCACCACATTTTTGCCAATGCTGCAGCAACATAACAGGATCACACTGCATACTTGGGGAGGAGTGGCTGGAGAGCAGCCTGGCGGAAAGGGACCTGGGGGTGCTGGTTGACAGCCGGCTGAACATGAGCCAGCAGTGTGCCCAGGTGGCCAAGAAGGCCAACAGCGTCCTGGCCTGTATCAGCAATAGTGTGGCCAGCAGGAGTAGGGAAGTGATTGTGCCCCTGTACTCGGCACTGGTGAGGCCGCACCTTGAACACTGTGTTCAGTTTTGGGCCCCTCACTACAAGAAGGATGTTGAGGTGCTGGAGCGTGTCCAGAGAAGGGCAACGAAGCTGGTGAGGGGGCTGGAGCACAAGTCTTATGAGGAGCGGCTGAGGGAACTGGGGTTGTTTAGTCTGGAGAAGAGGAGGCTGAGAGGAGACCTTATCGCTCTCTACAACTACCTGAAAGGGGGTTGTGGCGACGAGGGGGTTGGCCTCTTCTCCCAAGTAACTAGTGATAGGACAAGAGGAAATGGCCTTAAGTTGCGCCAGGGGAGGGTTAGATTGGATATTAGGAAAAATTTCTTCACTGAGATAGTGGTCAGGCATTGGAACAGGCTGCCCAGGGAGGTGGTGGAGTTGCCATCTCTGGAGGTGTTCAAGAAACGTGTGGATGTGGCGCTTCAGGACATGGTTTAGGGCACATGGTGGCGCTGGACTAATGGTTGGACTTGATGATCTTGAAGGTCTATTCCAACCTAGTGATTCTGTGATAACCTAGCTATCAATAAAAAGTTCAAACATCCGTTTATGCTACTGGAAAATCAACTGTCCATGAAAGAAAACCCAGAAAGGAAATATATTATTGAACAAAGTAATTGACTAAACTAGTTTTGTTACTTCATAATACATCATTTGTAGTTAAAAAGAGATGAAAAAGCAATAAAATATTTACAATTACAAATAAATCACATAGCAATAACCATATATCAAACCCGTAGCAACTACGTGTCCTAACTTTTTCTCCCCAGATAGCAATACCACTTTATTTGGTTTGATAACAACACATGCATGATGGCAAGGACTGATGAATCACTCAAATCCTCCATACTTCAGTGAACTGGCCAACCCTCTCCAGGGAAGTGAAATTATGGTCACACATCTTTAGTTCATGCATCAATAACAATTATATTCTAACGTGTTTCTTGAGACTTCCACTATAGTAAGGGGCGGGCGAGGGGGGATGCTTGAGGTTTTTTGTTTGTCTTTTTTGTAACAAGTGCTCCGTCATATAGGCGAATCAAAATATCCAGAAAACAAACAGTCTAAGTCATTAAATGACCAAAACAACATAAATTTTCAGGAGGACCTGTGACAAATTTACGGACAGAATAAAGAAGAACATTAGCCTCTCCCAGTCTTTAATATGGCATGTCACAAAAAGATTAACATGCAGTGTTATTTAGAGTTTGTTATTGAAGAAAATGTGTTGTAAGGAATACATTTTCACATTCTACAAAATTAAATCAATATAGAATGAAATGCCCATGTGGAACTCTAAATACAAATTTTATCCAGTATATCAATGACTAGGAGATCTTGACATCTGTCTAAAACTAAGCCTTGTCCCAAAGGAAACACCAAGGAAATAGGTGAGTTTGTAGAATCTCTCACTTGTACTTCCTTTACCACTTGTAATCAGATATGCTTGGGAAGGCTGGAGATGATGATGTCCTTCTTTCCTACAGGTAGCAAGCTCTGCTTCACTTGAATAATACTCAGCTTGGTTTGGGATGGTGAAGTAAAATGGCATGGTTAGCTAGAGTACTTAAAATAATTCCCTTCAGGAAATACATGTCTCTATTGACATCAGAGTGAACTTAGGAAAGGTTAGGCTCCTAACTTAGGAACATCTGTACTGAAGACAGAAGTACTTACAATATTTACAGATTTTCAAATAAAAATATTTTGGTTTAGTGGATCATTTAATTTCTCACATGTAAATGCTGAATGAGAACTCATGGAAGAAATCTCTCTGCTAAATCTATTTTTCCTATTTCATTTCGTAAGGAATTAAAACTCATGATCTATTTGCAGTTCAGATGCGGTGATGCAAAAAACTTCCATCTTCTTTCTCAACTCACGTTTCAGATCAGGAAGGCTAACATAACGTAGTACATTCCTCAATATTATATCAGTTACTGCGATTGAAACACAAATCCCCACAAAAAGATCATTCCAGACAGGTAGCATGATTTGAGAACTGTACTTTTAAATGGTTTAGCTTTGGGGACCGATTTGTTGTGCAGGTTATTTGTATCTAATAACTGAATACTATAATGCTCAGTGCTTGGACACCCTTGTTGAGCACCATGTTGTAAATAGAGATTGCAAAACGAGAGTAAATACTAGTGGAAGAACACACAGGTGGAGAATTGAGGATCTCTGATACACAATATGAAATATTTCTAGAGAAGAGAATAGTTAGAACTGAGTTAAAAATGTGTCAAGAAGGCCCAGTTTTTGACAGGTAACTGAATCAAAACAATTGACAAAGAGAACCAAATTGCCTCACTCTGTATTTGCAATCCATGTCAATTGCCCATGTCAAAGAAGATCATCAGAAAATAACACAATTACTGACAACAGCAGATTTTAATGCATTTCATGTGCTCAATAACTTTCAGCTAGCTCAGATAAAAGTCACCAACTATGAAACTACATTGCAAAAATGTGAGTACTGTCCCTGTCTTCTGAGGGGGATACGTTAAATCTGAAGACACCCAAAGAAAGTGTAAAGAATTTGCACTTTATCCAAGTGTTGTCAGTCTTAACTAACCCAGTTCCTGATAAAGACCAGATTGCTATTAAAATCTGACACGGGAAAGAAGAGATGAGAAAGGCTAGTTTTAGGCCAGGAATTACAGCAGACCAGGGACCATTTTCTGGCCCTACAGTCAGCTGGCACAGCGTGACTTGCATCCATACAGATTCTCTACCTTATCTCCAAAACCAGACCGGCCACATGCAGACTGCCTATTGAGAGCAAATCTTAACCCATGTTACTTGCTCTCCTACAGATGAGGCAGAACTCTGACAGAGACCATGCGCACCATTTAACAATAGGAATGAGCAGAGGGTAGCTTTCAGGTCCATGCCCCAAGCCCATGCAGCTTTCTAGGGTGGATGTAGCAATAGATACAACTGGGAGACCAGAACTAACCCAATAACATAAACAGAATGTGCCAAGCTGCAGGAATCACTCCCTCAAGAATAATGCTTATGGAAATGGACAACAACTCGAAGTATAAATAAGGTTGAAAATCCAAACTATAGAAAAGATACCTGAAGCACAATAACACAAAATCAAAGCCACTTTGGAAGAGACCACAGACTTGCACAGACGATGAAAAACAGCACAGTATCTGTCAGATTTAAAAAGATTAAAGACAGGCAGGGGTTCATATCAGTGCATGAAAGTTTGCAGGCACCAGTGAAGTATGCACAGCACAAGCAGAGAGGCTAACTGCAGAATGACTTCCTTGGATGAATTTTTTGTGGCAGTATTGCCCATAATTGCACCAGAAGATAAATAAACTGTCAACCTGAAAGTATATGGGACATTTATTAACTTTCAGCTGGGCATTAGAGACTGAGTCAGGGGGATGTCAAATATGTTGTTACTAGCATTAAAAGAAAAGAAAGTGGTAGCAAAATTCAGTTAAAAATATATGCAAAATAAAGGTGAAGGTAGACAGTAAACTGGCAAAGAAAAAATTTGCAGCAGTAATTTGCAGATGCAAAGCCTTGTCTTTGTCAAGAACATGGTATTACTGAAGGGTTGAGGAGTGAAAACAAACACAGGAAAGTTTGAAGACTTCCTGGGTATTGATAAGCTCTGAAGAACAGATAGCAGCTGAAATCCCAACAGGTCCACAGTTCAGGTTCCTAAAAATGTTCTGCTTGGGCAGAAGTGACCAGATCAGCTAAAAGAACAGGTTGCAAGCAATCTTCAGAAAAGCAAAGGAAGATGCCTTTTCCTGAAATTATATATATGAAATTGCAAAATGTCTACTCCAAGAGTAAAAGATCCAAGGCACTCTTGTTTCATTTCCTTTATTTTTATTATAAAAGACCAGGTTTTTGAACCAAAATCTTAAACTCACTACTGTGCAGAGGTGCAGACATGAGGAAATACAGTATGAAAGTGCAAAAATAAGTTGATTACAAATGGTTCAAAGGAGTGAACTGGCAAAATTCTCATAAAGTCATAAATGGTCAAAATTATAAATCAGTCCTTTACTCAGTCTAGACACTGACAAATCCAAGTTTGGTGTAAAGAAATTAGTTTTGTGTTTAGTCCATGACACAAAATGATTCATGTCTTTTGACCAGTATCAACTGTAAACAACGTAGCACAGACCCCAAATCAGCTAAGCAAGCACCAACCTGAAAGTATGCCAAATATTTTTAAATTACAAATTGATGACTTGCAAACTGATTGCAAGCTGGGGGAAAGAGGTGACTGCATGAAAATTCTCTAGCACATTTGATAAAAGTTCAGTGGAAAAAAATCCAAACCTAGAGTTACTATCAAACTGATTTTTAAACATTGTCCTATTACAGAAGAAGTGTAGGTTCCAGCAGTTCAGGATAAGAATATGATCATTAGTAGTGCAGACTAGCTGGAACGGCACATTTCAAGCCCTAAAACAAAATCAAGGCCTGAATTCATACAAGGGACTTAAAATTATCCAAATGGTGAGTTGACCGTGTTACTGAAAAAGTATCTTGAAAAGGATAACTGAAGGATAAATCAAAGGATTGAAAAATCCAAGAGACAGGCTAGAAATGTTTAATATTGCTCCTGAATAGTGCCATTGGAGAATTTATATAGACTTTGTCACATGTGTAAAAACACAGGCATCAGTCCAGAGATATCTATATAGTGGGACAGAATAAATTGTCCCCTGGAGTAAAGTAGTCCTTGATTTACTTAAACTGACTATGAATATGTATATATTAATCCTAGACTATTATTTAAATTTTCCTGAGATAGCATTACTAGACTGTACTGCAGTTAAACAGGTGATTATGTAAATGTATTTTTGCTAGACACAGAATATCTGACACAGTGTTTAACACTGGGCCACAGTTTACTAGGGAGAACTTGAAACAATTTGCAGTGAAGAACATGTTTACCAATGTGATGATCTTTAAAAGGCTATTGTGAAACAATCTGGATCCAAAGAACATTAACATATTTAATTTAAGCCTCGTTAAGTCTGCCTATTGCCTTCAGTTTCTGTCATCTTAACAAAAAAAAAAAAAGTTTCTTAAAAGAGCTAAGCATCCCTAGCCAAAATTTACCTTCTTGTGGAAAAGGTAAGCAGGTCAGGAGTCACTCCTTTGCTGTATTTTCTTATGAGCCAAAGAAATATAGCTGTACCCTGACCATGGCAAGTAACTATACAATTCTTCCGGTGCAGACCACTGGATGAGAGGCTGCTGTTACTTATCCGTGCCCCTGCGGAACAAACTTAATGATAGGGATGATATAGTGAATAAGCAGATTCATTAACAAAATTGCCCTGTGTCATGGTTATCAGGGCAGCTACCTGCTTGTTCTCTTTCTGGCTTCCTTGATTTTACTCCTTTGAGCATCTACCTGTTCTGGGCTAGGTTCATAATTGTTCCACTTTTAAGCTAGGTGTTGGGCTACAGAACCTCTGTAATAATTGTATTAAAATAGTGAGTTAGGCTGAATTCTGGACAGCTGTTCCTCTCTTATGATTCTTTGATCTTTGGCACCACATAACTTGACTGGCTTCTTTTTAAAACAAGATACAGTCTTATCTTTATCCTATGTAAAGGCTTAGTTTCTCTTTAACACAACAGAGACATATGAAATTTATTTTTGTCTACCAAAGTTGTCTGTATTGGCTTGGTTTCCCTAAGTAACTTATTTTCTCAAAAGAGAACTTTTTTTTTTTTTTTTTAGAATCCTTCATATTTCTTGTCACTTCAAACCACCTACCCAGACACAAAACTATGGTGTCAGAAGCCATGAAGATAGGTGGCCTGGTGAAATATTTATCTTAAGCTTCTGGTTTACTTAGTTGCTTAAGGAGGAGACCAAATGGGACAGGCAATAGACAACCTTGGTTCAGAAGCCCCATAGCCATGTTAGTGCACCATTGTGCCCAAGCTTAAAATGCTGTGTGAGGGTGGATCATGACATCACCCAACCTTGCCAAGTACCCTGTTAAGTATCCTGTGAGGTAAAATGTTTCAGTTTTAAATCTCTCAGCAGAAAAGGGCAAAAAAATAGGTTTTCTACTCCATGTATACAAGTTCAAGTCACTAATTCACTAGGCTGTTATGAAAAGGGTGGATAGCAACACTGCTATTATCGTTCTTTTACATGAAAGTAGTCAGTCATTGCTCCTTCCATACGTAAACCTGAAATGTTCAAACTTTGTTAAGACCAAAAATAAGTATTTTGCTCTGGGGTTATTTAGCTCTTTTGTTTAAGCTTAATTTAATATTAAGAATGTATGCTTGAAACAGAAAATGCAAGTGGTTTATTTTTAAATATCAAAAGTTGTTTTATTCTTCAACATTGTTGACAACATTTTCACTGCAAAAATTTCAAAAGTAAGTCTCTGATTTTTTTGACTCCTCACATTTGGATTTTTTTTAAGCTGAAGCTATGGGGCATATTCTGCCTTTAAAAAAAAAAGAGTAATTTAACTTTTAACCAAAAGAATCAAATTTTTTAGCAAATTACTAATTGTCAGGAGTCTTTTGCTTGGCTCTGCCAAAGAAACCGTACCATTCCACTGGTACCGTAAGATTGTCTTTGTGGTACTGTAGCTGTTAACAATAAAATGACTTTTGTACTAAAAGTCTTAAGGGAGCTATTGCAATGAAGAACCAAAACAGCAGATGTTACCCAATATAAGTACTGGTAAGTATCAACTGAAAAATAACACACAAAACATAATACAAGCACTTAAGCATTAGGAGATACAAATAAGCACAAAAGTGTATGCTATTTTCAGGAAAATATGGTACCCAAAGGCACTAATCGACTCTATGGACTAAATAATGTATTTAGCAGTGTAAAAACAAAGCCTTTATCAACTTAGAGGAGTACAAAAGAGCATCAAAACCCACTAGCTCTTTTTCCTTCCACTAAATAGCAAAATTGATTCAAAAAGATTGATTAAAAGGAAACGCTAGTCTGATGCCACTCATGTTACAATTTAAAAAAAAATATAATTAGGGAAGGAGAGTGAGAAGAAATTTTGAATGAGAAAGATTTACTATTTCCCTCAGGCTCCTGGAAAAGTTTTATCACAATAACAGTCATATAGTAATCATCTTTAATGTCTCCAAATTAATGCCTAAATGAAATTCTTGAAAAACTGCAAAACAAAACCGAAGACTGGGTTTGCATGTTTTTAAAAAGTACTATTTCAGTGGAACTATGGCTAGAGGAATGCATATCGTAATGACACTTTCTTGTTACAGGGAGCACTGCTTAAGCCAAAAATGAAAAAAGATGATGAATCTTAGGACTAATTCAGGTTTTAAGATTTGTTGCTTTCAGCAAAAACTAGTTATGACAAAAATCAGAAACCTGGAAGGTGGATCTTCTGCTGGCATAAAACTGATGCAGCTACATATACTTCAGGTTGAATATTTTCCTACTAGATGACCCTTGTCAAGGAAAAGAAACATATGTAATGTCTTTAGAACATTGCAAGGGCATGGCAAAGCCAAACAGGAGACTCCTCGTGTCAGAGATGATGCGAACATCTGAAAGGAACTTCTGAGAACTATTTTGTGTCCTTGCCACAAAGTTCACACTGTGACTCAAGCTTTTCCACAGTAGCTCTAGGTAACTCACATTAAAATTAACCCATTATGTAAAGTCTGTCCAAGGCCTATGCCAAGAAATAAGTCCTATTCTTTTTTAATCATCCTTTACCAATGAGAATTTCTGCTCTGTGTGCACGAGCACTGGTCAATAGGTGGTTGTACACGAAGGAGCAGAGCAATATAACAGCTACAGTAGTGGAAAAGAAACTTTTTTAGGAAAACACAGGACATGAGGGAAGCAAGGGCAGAATTAGAGGATTTACCTTTGCATGGTTCTTCCTTTTGTTCCCTTCCTCCCAAAATATAGCTCCTCATTATGGCTCTGGAGTGTAGACCCAAAGCTATGAACTGGTGGTGGGTAGTAAATGGAGGCTGATAATCTGAGCAAGCTGAGTGCTGATTACGAAGATCTGAACCTAATGGCTTAAGTGGTTCAAAGGGTTTAATAAAGGTCTTTCTCCGTGGACTGAATTTCACTCTTATTGAATGTTATAAGCATAAGAATATAATACAAAGACAAATGGAGAAACTGGAAGCAATTTCTTGTGAACTGTGCTCAATCTTGGAGAAATGAACAGGATGCAAAGAAACAAGGGGGCTTGGGGCCTTTCTCTCGATCTTTTTATTTCTTCCCCCCTCCTCTGCCTTTTGTACAGTGGTAAGAACTGCACTACAGGCCTGCATACACTTTCCAAATAAGAGCTGTGGTCTATGAGAAAAAATGAACAACAAATTAGGAACGTGGGAAATCGGATGAATGAAGACTGGCCTTTTTTCCATTTGCCTATTCAGTAATTCCCTATTTTAAATACACAATATTGAGTAACTCGCGGAGGCTTCAGAGTACATATGAGAATGACTTTCCAACAGCGACAGACAAGACTCAGAATGAAAAATTTTACTGCAAGGCAAGAAAAATTTGCAATAATTTTCTGTAATACAAGCAGACTTTTTTAGCACTTTTATTGCAGAAGCAATTCTAAATAACAGAGCTTGTCTTATAATAGCATTTCTATAATAATGGTGTTTTATAACAGAAGTGCTATTATTACAGAAATGGTATTATAATAGTAGCATTATTATTGTAGAATCTTTTCCATAACAGGAGTGCTAAATAGGCCCGTTTGTATTATAGAAAATGATTGCAAACTTCTTCCACGGTGCTGAAAATGCCTGAGCCCTTATGTCTAATGTGATCCAGATTTGAAGAAGGTTCATAAAAGTCTAAAAAAATCTTTCACAAGGAATCCATGCTGCAGACCAACTGAAAACCCTGGCATGGCTCAGCAAATGGTATATCTGTCACCAAATTTTAAAATCTAACTTGAATTCCAAACCAAAAGCGGTACAATGCAGAAGTTAGCAGAACACATCTTTGGGAAGACTAAAATATTTTCAGTGCCGGAATAAAGCACTAAAATGTTAGAATATCATCTGAGGTGATAAAAAGATGTAATATTCAATAACAGTTATACAGCAAAAATGCTTTGGAAGAAATCTTATATCTATATCAACTACATTAATATAAATTTCACTCATCATTCAATAAAGTATATATTGCTTTGCCATATACTTAGGAAGCATTCATCTAAAGAATTTAACTGTATATATAGGAAATGAATAAGTAAATTTTAGTTTATAAAATTCAACTTCTTTTTATTAAAGTTATCTGGTAATACTTCAGAGCTGAGATTCTAGCACAGTATAGAAGACAGAATTTAAGTTCCAAAGCTACTGACCTTTTTAACATTAAAATAAAATCTTATATACTTCTAGGTTGCTACAATCAGATTATACCATCTGGTTAGGATGGAGTCTATGAAACAGTAAAGTAAGAAAATTCAATAAACTCATATCCTCTGCAGGCATTTTTACATTTTTTAGACTGTCATGAAAGCTTTAGATGTGTGTTTGTACGAAATGAACTTATTTTATTATTGATTTCAGGCAGAAAGGAGTTTTGCTGGATCTTTTTTTGCACCCTGCATTGCTATGTAGAGTAGTTTTCTCTACAGCAATGGTCCTAGCTCATAAGCACAAATGAAATTTTTCATGACCTGTCTTTTTTTTTAGATGAAAAGATAATGTATGACACAGAAAGGCATAGTTTAAAGTGTCTATTTAAGAAAGAATTCTAACATAATAAAATTTTTTAAAAAGTTATTGATCATGTTTTTAAATTAAGTTTCTGAAATTCCAACCCTTGGTGTGCTTACAACCTGTGTAGTCAACAGAGATTATATATTTATTCCAAGAATAATGGTAAAAGATTTGCAAAAATGATCTTGCAAAAAACACACAAAGCTAACTCTAACTCTGCTGCTTCCTCTGTGTTTATGATTATGATGTTTAATCACAGGAGCAAATATTCTTATGTTCAAGTCTCGTGCCTCAGCCAGGTTTCATTCTGCACACGGTGAAGCCGAGGATCATTCGGCCACTCTGAAGGGTACATGGCAAATATTGCTCTTTCACTAAAGCTCAGCAGAGTGTTTTCTCTCCCTACACTTGGATTTCTCTCTCTCTGATTTTTAATTCTTCCCACTCACTAGTTAGTCAGGTTACCAGAAAAGTTCATCACACTTTGCTATCTCTTCCATTGCTCCTACGCGCGTTTTATTTTGCAGCCTGCCTTGTGTTTCAATACCAGTTTGAAAGTTAATACACCAGCTGTTAAACTTCTCATTCAAATCACTGCAAAGTCCTGCCAGTTCCCCTGTGTCAAAATACTGCTAATGGTGCAGGATTAATGATGACTGTTTCAAGGAGGAAATTTTTAACTGACACGAGGTACGGCCTTCCAGTGCATCTTGTTTCCCTGTTCTTTACATTATGTAGGCTCTTTGGGGCATGAAATTTCTATTCCTATCTTTTTCATAGGAAAGAATAAACATTTATTTGTTAAGAAGTAAAAAAGAGAAATCAGGGCAAATACCAGAATGCTGCATTCTTCCTAAATAGCCTCTTGGCAGCACCTTATGCAGGGAAGTTTCTGAAGTACCCACTCATGCCATGCTCTCTCCTGCCAATTCTATCTTGCTTTCCATAGCGCCAAAATCATTGGTATTCTGCAATTCAAGTGTCTGCAGTTATCCTGCAAAATGCTTTTCTCAAATATTTCATTTTGTTTTGGCAACTTTGTACATACATGCTACACTTGGCTGCTGCAAGTCCAGTCCATGCCTGGCTTAAGCCACTGTTTTATTATCTCCTCATACTTTTTTTAAACTCTTGACACACAAATTTATAAATTAAGAAATGAAAGTAGATGCCTAAGTTTTTTCACAGTCTGTTGACTTTCGCTAGTAATACTAACTAGCAAAACAATATGCTCTCCCTACTAGGCTTCCTACACCCCATAAGCAAATCCAGTTCAAAATGAGATCACAGTACAGTGACCTCATTCTGAATGTTACCTTATGCTTTTGGCAGCCCAGAAGAAAACACCCCTAGCTCTTGTGCTGTGCTTCGATCTCTTTGAATTTCTCCAGGGGTTTGAATCTCTGCTGAAAAGCTCTCTGCAGCTCTGAATACACCAAAAGAGGAAAGGGAAGCAAATGCAGCGGGGGGAGGAGAGGAGAAGGGTGTGAAAAGTGGGGATTAGTTCATGAAAAAATGTCAAGCTGCCTGCAGTGGAAGCAAGAAGGGGTCGAGGGTAATAAAGCCAATTAGCAAGGCAGAGGATAGGAAGCCATATTTGAAATAAAGGAGTGATAATTTTAAGCAGCAAGGGAGAGATTAGAATACAGAAGTGCTAATGGTATGCAGTTTGGGAAAGAGATGGTGAAGTACTGGGTTGAGAAAGACAAGATGAAACCAAACACAAATCCTAAGATTTCTCCTAGATGCTGCAAATTAAAGCTCCTTTATTTCTGTACTAACCTCCATGCTGAGTGATGCACAGCTTATATAGATCTCCTGATACCCTTGTTTCCCTTGCTTGCAGTAGGATTCTCGCACATATGAATGTTTCTTGCTCATTTCCAAACAACTTCTTTCCTTTGTCTCTTATAATAAACTGATTTACTAGAATTCCTCTTGACTAATCTTCCATCTTGCATGGTCTTACAAATATTCAGTGTCAAATAACATTTTAAAATAACCCTATTTTTTATTTTGAGGTACATCCTATAATTACTCATTTTATTTTGTAGGTTATTTGCTGGTACATTACTAACTTGTTTCCATATTTTACACAGCTTGCTAGCTGACAATAACTGTGCAGAAATGGCACAATGCAAAATTTAGGCTTAATTTAGATTCTGCGTATATTCTTTCCTTTTTTTTTTCCAAATATTTCAGTCAGTGAATATACTGGGTTTGTTTTTCAACTGTGTTAATGGTCTTAAAGAATAGAATATATGCAAAGCATCCCAGTGTTCACTGCTTTCTAAAGTAACTTTCACTCCCCACACTGTCAGTTTACATAAGGGGCACACCTGTAACATAAATTTATGGCATTTAAATACATAACAGCATTTTTATAGTTATGGGACATTATTCACACATCTTGAAGAATATATTTGGAACTTAAATAAATTTGCCTCCCATTTCATTGTACTCCTATTCAGATATAACTAGCTTGAATGTAAACAATCAAGGATTCAAGGCACACAGTATTTGTCGGTGGATATATACCAAGGCTGAACTCTGTGTTCCTAAAATTAAAACTCAGATTGACTACATCAGAATCATCATTCATCCCATGAATCCAACAGCTCATGTTCACTAGAGAAGCAAGCATAAAATTCCTGTACCAGAGCCTTTATTTGCCATGGAAAGTCTAAAAAATTATCTCAAATTGAAATCATGTAAGAGATGCTTTAACAAATTGATTAGTTGGGTAGTAAAGAAGCACCATGAGTCAGAAGTAACCACCTATAGTTTTAAAAGAATTCACACATAAAATTGCTGGTCTATTAACTGTGGTATGTAAATGACCATTTAAATCTGCTTTTGTACAAGGAAAAGGGAGATGGTATATATAATAGCAATTCATTAAAATGTCTCCAGAGTTGATCTGGGACCTAAAGACTAGAAAGTCTGGCTTCTTTATCAAACAAAGTGTTACAAATTAAAATGATGAATATGTTAGTAAACACGTGGAGCACGGGAAAGCAGAGTTTGTAAAAAGAATTGATGCTTCACAAAACTATTAGAGGTTTTTGAGACATATAATACAGGTGACCTCTTGGATATATATTCCTCACCAAAGGATTTAAAAAGCAAACAGCAAAAATTGGGGGATAAAATAGAAGGCACTTTTAGAAATTCATTATTGATTGAAAGACAGTGAACAATATTCCAAATTTAGAGAGGCAATCTAATCTTAAATTAAATCTAATATTAAAAATGGGGCAAATACTAAGGTGAAAAAGCAATGGGATGACCCAACATTATTCCACATACCATATCCTCGTTGACTACAGACAGTTATAGAAAGAGTAGAGAATTCCAAAATAATTTACACTGGAAGGTCATCTGTTCTGACTTAAAACAGCACCATTTTGAAGTCAGATCAGGTTGGTCATAGCCTTGTCTGACTGAATTTTGAATATCTCCAAAGATGACAGTTACAAAACTGCTTTGCAACCTGTTCCAACATTTGATCACCCTTGATGGAATAAAACAAAACAACTTTTCACAGTCTAATTGGAATTTTCAAAGCTCTGATCTTTTCAATGTGTACCTCTGAGAACAGTCTGGTTCCATCTACTCCGTAATGCAGGCCTCTAGAGCAGAAGAAGTAGAAACAGATTCTGTGGATATTTCTGTCTGCAGCTAAAGCACTTTCTGGTCTCCTTTCACTCACTCCTTACTTTCAGCTACTTAGTCAATGATCTGAATTCTAGAACCATTAAAACTTTGTTTTGCTTTGGACTCATGGGTTCGGTTCAGATGTAAAAGCACAGCAAAAACATGTTCCATACCTTGCCTATCCACTCCATATTTGGTGGCTACAAACTCTGGGGTAGAGAAACTAAAGGAAATGCAGTGTATATATGACAGAATGTTCTCTCACACATTCCAGGGCAATGCGGTTCCATACGGTTTAAATTCACACCTGCATAACATTTAGCAAATAATAAAAAAAAAAATAATTAAAAAACCCCCACAAACCACTGCAATGATTTGGCTGAGAAGTTTTTATCAGAATACTTGCTCCAAGATGCTATTATTGAGGAAAAAAAAACCCTGTACATCTAACAACTAAAAAAAAATAAAAATTAAGAGATGCACAAGGACAACATCTTAGTATAAATTCTAAGAATTCGATGTTATATAGATTTCTCCTGACATAAAGAATAATGGTGGATTTTTCCTTGCTCCCATAAAATTGATTTATAATCTAAGACCCACATAGTTTGGCAGCTGGAAGATAGTACATGGAAAAGCTCTTCTTTGGGAGTTCTTCCAGGGGAATTCTTATTCTTGTTGACAAGCAGACTCCAGCTATGTGAAACTGTCTCTTCCCAATTTTTGGGAGGATTTGCAGTACCTGCCTCAACCAGGTTTGCTTCGGGGATTAGTCTGCTGTACAGCTTCTTTACCTCATCTCCTAGGTGCAGTTCATGGTCTATTTACATAGCCTCTTCCTCCCTTATTATGCAAACTAGCTTTCTCATTTTTCCTCTCTTTATCACTTTATCTTCTATTTATGGCTAGGAATTTCACTAGCTATCTGACTTTCCTACTAATTATTCTCCTATACTCTTCCACATGAGTTGGAAAGAATATGGTCTAGGGGTCAGCCAGCATGATGATCCCCTAGCTTTACTGAATAAACAACTCTCTAAAGTCCTACATTAAGATGGCAAAATTTACTGAATGTATGCCAACAACTATAGATAAAATTGATGTAGAAATTGCCAATGGAATTGCACCGTGAAAAAAAATTGCCTTTGGAATATCTAGTGGGCACCTCTCCCTAAAGGTATTAAGCACACACACACAAAAGAATTTTAAAATACTATTTAAAATACTATAATACTATACTTAAAATACAATAGTATTTTACAGTTCTCTCCATCTGTAAAGTAAGCTGGTTCAGTCACTGATGTGTGTGATTCCTCTCAAGGAAGTTATATTACTCAGACACTACAGAACTCCTTTGTGTCACATTTACATTAATTTTTCCACAAAGAATTTCTCACACGCTTTCAAAGTGTATTTTTAAACCATGGGCCTTCTTTTTAATCATTAACTTTTATAGTAAGCTGCAACTTTGGAATTGAAAAACTGATTTTATATTTTTCAGCCCATGTTTTCATTCAGCTTGGAAACCTAACACAGAGACCACTTGTTTCATATTTCTGATATTTTCATACATAAATAGTTTCTCTTCACTGTTACCCCTTAGAAACTCAAATGTGAGTAAAGACACCAGTAGCTTAGGTATCACAGAAATTTTACTAAGATTCCAATCATAACATCCATGCTGATGATATCAGTGCTTATTATTTATCTTAGATATAGGCTGTGTACATCAATTCATTTTTCATGCACGTTTCATTTTTACCATCCTTGCTATATGTGTTACCACAACTTCTTAGAAATTCCAGTGAGCTACTAGCGAAACATTGTCCTAATATTCTGTGATGATAACAAGGAGAGAAGAGGTGGCAGCTCTTTTTCACACTTGGGACAACTCGGCTTCTTGTACCTAAATCCCCAGCAAAGTTTCCCACATCTTAAGAAATTACACTTTCCTTGTCAGACTAGTCAGAAGGATTTCATGCAAGCATGAGATCATAATTTCAGCATCTCTCATGCTGAAAAGGAATCTTTTTACTGCCTGCATCTAGGCCTTCAGTCTATAGATTACTTAGACAAAAGCACTCAGCTCCTTACTTCGCAGAACATACTGCTCTGTCTTGTTAAAGCACAAAAAAATAGCGCTAGAAGAGCATCTGAGTCAACAAATCTAGTTACCCAACATAAAAAATAATCTGCCCTATACATTCCATTCATAAATATATCAAGTTTTACTAGAAATATTTATTTCTGTTATTCCTATAACAAGTAATTCCTGAACTGGTGTTCCAAAACTGTTCATCTAAAAATCACAAAATTAATTATTTCCATCTTAAATTTATTCAAAAATAGAAAAACACATGTTCTAAATTTCAAAACTCAACCTCTATCACTATGTTTACAAGGCAAACTGGTTATGTGAGCACACACTATGCATTTATGACCATATCTTACAATGCAAGAAAATTAAAAGGGAATGAGGTTGCAAATGAAAAGGCTGTTATAGATGGATGTCTTAAGTGATATATGTGATAGAAGCGATTAGCATTAACTGATCTTCTTGAAGAATGTACAAGTATAATTCATTATAATGGCTTAGAAGTGCAATTAGTGAACTATAGTGTAAATGACACTGCTGTTCATAGACCTACCCATAACAGTAATTATATTTTGAAAACTACTTAGTGAAAAATTGATTGAATGGGTCCTATGGGCATAGATAATTGAGATAAAAATATGTAAACAAATGCCCATTAATAAGTTTTACAGCAAATTTATATATTTACATGTTTAGCTAGTCTGGAAATATACATAAGGAATGAGAATTTTCTAGTGTTTCACTTTGAAGGCACATTTAAATGAAAAAAATATTTTATAGCTTTGCAAAGAATACTGTTTGAGTGTTTACTTTGAATAGAAAGATCCATTGTCATTTTCCCCTCACTGTGGCCTGATACTTCAAAAATAGTGAAGTTCAGGACAAAAAACACCAACAGACTTGACTATCCTCAGTCATTTAACTTCAAGAAGCTTCTAGATGTGTAGATTTAGTGTGGCACATGTTAGGTCAGAACAAAACCTGCGTAGTGGTGATTTCAGGGATTCCTGGGACAACAGGAGCTATATTTTTGGTATGATAGTAATATAAACTATGTAACATATCTTACAAAATAGTAAGTTTTGATAGTATTTCATTTAGTACATATGTTCATTTGAGAACTTACTGATAATACCTTATTGGCCTAATTCTGTTTCACTAATAAACACTAATTTCTTGTTCTTTTTGAGATGTCCAAAAGCTTTTATTTGATGCTGTGTTTTTGCTTAAAGACTGTGCTTTTTCTCAATACCTTAATGAATTTTAATATGGAAATTTTGCTTATTCTAAAAATAAAGGTTTAATTTACTTTGCAACCATAACAAATGCTGTATGGTGTACTTTTTCCCATAAAATTTATTTATCTGATTATTAGAAAGGCAGTGTTTTCAGCTATGCCTTAGCCTACTTCATTATTTAACACAGGAAACAAGGACTACCAAGCATCATTTAAATGTATAACTTCAAGGGTTAATTCTGAGAACGAATTTGACATGGAAAGATATGAAACTGATCAAGACAAAAATTAATGCTGGATAGCAGTGGGAAAATGTTTCAGTTTTAGGCCCACAGGAGTCCCAGTGCAAATTGTTCCTGTGAATCTAAACCCTTCATCAATCAGATGTAAATTACAGCATGCATGACTGGCTGCCTTTTCCATTCTAGAGTTCCCCACAGAGAACAAGAGAGCCAACTGCTACAGAGGCTCAACTAAAGCGCAGTCTCTTTTTTGTTCCCTTGAGGATATATACCAACACATCAGAAGAGACAGCATTCACTTGTATTCCACATCAGAAGATCTTACAGAATCATAGACAACGAGCCAAGACAGCATCTTCTAGAAAACCTTATAATAAAAGGAACCAGGAAGGGGATCACGGGGGAGACATATACTGACACAACACTAAAAGCTTTCCTACTAACAATACTTTTCTAACTATATGTCCAAGCTTTCCTTGAATAGCTGGCTCACAGAAATCAAACACAAGAGGCTGGATACTCACAGAAGGAGAAATTCTTTACAAAGAACAGGAGCATAAAACTTACTCCCAGTATTCACAAGAAACTGGCTGTCATAGACTTCCATAAGTAAAAGGAGGGACAAAACCAGCTTTTAAGCAACAAATTGAAAACGGAGCTGTTGAACAACCTGACAATGGACACCTGAGCTACCATACAGGAGAAGACCCATTAGCGGAATTTCAGCCACAGAGGGGAAAGCTGAAATTTTTGCTGTGCTTGCAATCTTCACTCACCTAATTATGGGCAGAGTTAATGTATGAACAGATCCTATGATCTGTAAAAGCAAACCATAGATGTCAAGTTTTGTGAAGTAAAATCAGAAGATGACTAGAACATTTGAGAAAAAGTGCAGCTTAATGTAGTGTTTCTCAAACTTTCTAGAAAACCGTGACCTCCTTTTGTCTCACCAGTCTTCATGAAACTTTCTGAGTCAGCAGCAGCTCAATTTCTGCAGAGCAAAGGCTGCTGAGGACTAGCTGAAAATAATTACACTAACTTACCCATCTCAGAGCACTGCAGCTGCTGCTTAATTATAGGTAGTTAGCAGTTAGATAGCTCAGGTAAACAGTTGCACATTGTAATTATCTCACCTATTATTGCCTCTCACTTCCATTATGAATGCTTCTGGGACCTATTTAGAAACTGTCATCTACTATTGTTTTAAGAGGTACAGATTAAGACTGGATGTGGGATACAGACAAATTTACTGCTCCCATCCTGCAACTCATTTGACCTTTCCATGTGGTTATTTCCTTCTTTGCTCTTTGTTGGTCTTGCCTATTTATATAGTAAGCTTTCACAGAAATGAATTCTTTTATATGATCCTATGATATGAGATTAGTGTCAATGTTTCTCAAAACACATTATTAATACTAACAGGTTCTCAATAATCATGTTTCATAGAACTTTCGTTAAATTATTCTACATAGGCAAAACAAAACTTTTTGTTACAAAGTTTTAGAAAGGTAGAAAGCACTTTGTTTATTTCCATGCTTTGCCCTTCTAAATTCTGCTCATTCTTGTAATTTAACTTACCTATGTATAACATTGCCACCTGGGAGCAAGATTGGGAGCTGCAATTTCAATTGTTGTTAGGGTCTTTAGACCAAAGGTCCAGCATGAAGACTCCAGTTTTTAGAGAAAACTTATGCTGAGCCACCAAGAAACATAATTGCAGAAACTGAAGATACATTTTAAGTTTTTTGAGTAAGAAACAAAAACAGATACCTAAAATTTGCACCTTTGTAATTATTTCTGAATGCTATGGATCAGCCTGACCGTTGTCTAAGAGTTTGTGTGATATGCAATGGCTACTGAAGTCCAGTTTCTAGTGGGCCAACATCTACGTTATTAAAGTTTTATCCAAACTAATGTCATTATTGAAAGGACTCTGTGGGAAGTCCATTACCTGAAAAAGGAAGAATATATGAAACACACTGGCAATGCAAATCTGAAAGATTTAGCTGTTGCTTTCTTTACTGCCCCTTCCCTGGGCAAGTCCACGAGCTTTCATCTGTTGAATCCAGAGCACTAGATATTTTCCAGATTTTCCTGGATAAAATCCCTGCCTTTTTCTTTGTATATTTGACCTTCACATCTGTTTCTGTCTTTTTTGACTCAAAGTATTAATTGCTTCCTAAGCCTGTGATGCTTCCTTCATTTCAGGTGATAAGAGCTATCTTACTGCAGGGATAAGCAGTTTTCGCGGGCTTCAACTAGGTGGCATCTTCATTTATTGATTCCTCCTACTTTTTCTTTAACTAGGGAATACCTTATAGGCCTCCACATTTCTGAGTCATTTGCTACACCTCTGGGACTTTTACTTCCTTATTTATTTACTTTTGTTTCTCAAATTTAGTTAAGTTCTGAATCTGTGACCCCATGGAAGAAAAAGGGATGAAGCTTTCTGTTGCTTTAGTGTTTTCTTCTATGTTTTAAACAAGTTGGTTCTTTTATGAAACATTTAAAAAAATGAAGTAATAACATACTTATTTCTTATTGAAATCAATGGATTCTGTCCTGGTTTCAGCCAGGATAGA
>NW_010523561.1:0-1509 GCF_000687285.1 Phaethon lepturus | reverse complement strand
GGGATGGCGTGAGCCTCGCTCCCTTGGAAAACCAGGCTGAGGAGACAGAAGCTGCTGTCTCGGAAGAAAAGATGATGTAATGACTGGGGATATTATATTGAATAACGACACCCGGGACCCCAAATGTTATTTAGCCGGTATTATAATACCCCAAAGTTATTTAGGAGTTTAACACCTTTTAAAAGTCCTGCAGGGGTCCAGGAGGAGGGGAGGCTCTCCAGGTTTCTCGCGCTCGCAGATGCGGATCGGAAACTCGAGCCTGCGGTCGGACCTTCTGAAACAGCCACCTGGACAGGAAACGTGAAAATACCTGGGTTTAAAAATACGTTGGAAAAAAAAACCAAAGCCCAACCTAAAAACAAATAAACCCACCCCAAAACCCCAACTGCGACACCGGCAAGGTGAAGAGAGGAGTTTTAAGTCCCCGCTCTCCGGTGAGTTTGGAGGGCAGCCAACGGGGCCGTGCTCGCCCCCGTCCCTCCTTTTGGTCCCATCGCAGGACCGCGCTCGCCGCGGACCGAGAGGGGAGAGGGATGGAGAGCGTCGCGCGGCCAGCTCCTCTCCTCCCCGCGATGACACGCAAAAAAAGTCGTCTTAAGTCACCTTTTTCCTGCGGGGGGGACTTCATCCAGCGGGATGAGCAAACCCCGAGGCTGAGCCGGCGGTCCCCGTCCAGCCGGGCCGCCCAGGACCCCGGAGTTGGGATTTGAGAGCAGCAGGAGGAACACGGTCTCGTGGTCGAAAAAGGCGATTTGTATGGAAACACCGGGGTTTTATTTGCGGCACAGGGAGGGGGAGGCGGTTGCCGGTTGCAAGAGGCACCGGCTTGCGCGAACGTCGGGGCGGGGATGAGCAGCACCGGGGTTTCTTCTCGTCCCTACAAACATCCCATCTCTTTTTCAAACTCCGTGGAGTTTTTGGCCCCGAGAGCATCCTGTGCAGAAGCCCCACAACCGAATTGTGTTAAAATACATTTGCTTTCACTCGGTTGAGATTTACTGCCCGTTGTTCTCCAGTGTTTATTGTTGCTTCTGGAGAGTTCCTCTCTGGTTTGGACAGTAAATCCGCTGTCTTTTCAGAGGGTTTCTCTGTCCAAGAGACACGAGGAAAGAATTAGCATCTTGCCCTGGGTCCGGATGCGGAGCTGCTGCTGCTTCACGCTGCTGCTGGCGGTTTTGAAGACGGTGAAGGTGAATATTTTTCAGCCAGTTTAAAAAACACGTTCGGAGGGGAAAAGCCGCAAAGCAAACTCGGCGGAAAGTTCCTCCTCTGCCGAGTTTTCTCGGCGCGTGCGAAATCCTCGCCTCGGCCCCCAGCCTCGGGGCTGTGGACTCCTTCCTGCGTGGGCTCGCGGAGGTGGAGACGCCGGGCGGATACTCCAGGTGGATGAAACAAAATTCCTCCTTTTCCTTTCGGCTCTTCCTGCATCCCCGGCCTTTGAGGGATGCTCTCGTGGCAGCCGGAGCGGCGATGCCGTGGGAGCGGCGATGCCGTGGGAGCGGCGATGCC
>NW_010523560.1:16141-31283 GCF_000687285.1 Phaethon lepturus | reverse complement strand
TTTTGAGGAATTATTTAGAGTTAACGTGAAAAGTTATCATATGGATCGGTACATTTTGGGCAACCTAAGGACATGAAATAACAGAAGATAGGCTTTAAAAACGGAAGTTGCTGCTGGGAAATCTTGGTTAAAATGCCCCCCTCATCAGTAGGACTCTTCATTCGTTTTCACATTGCCGAAGTTTTACCTCAAAAATCCCTGTAGGAACTGTTCAGTACCTTGTTTTGGGGATGGGTCAGAGTGTCTTTGTGTGGGTATGTCAGCTCTGCTGGTATTAAAAGCTTTGAGCTAAAGGGAAGAGACCACGTCTTTTCCAGCCAAAATGATTCTGTGATTCTATGACCAGTAACAATGAATGACAACCAGTTTTCTATTTCAGAAATACTGTACGGCCTTTGTCATGTGTAGCTGCCGCTACTTGCAGTGAAAGATTTGCAGCCTTACCTTTACACGTGAGCCAGCAGTCAGGCCTTCCGTCTTTGTTGCTTCAGCAGAGAGCTGGAAGAAAGTGATTAACGGACAAATAAATCCTAGCGATTGCTTCCCACCTGGATGTGCAGGTCCCTAGGAACTGCCTGTCCTCCTTTTGCTTTGGGACCCCAAATGTAAAAGCCTGTACGGTAAGGTTGCAGCAGGGCTGCTCTTTGGTAGATGGGAATAAAACAGAAATTCTGCTGGGGGACACACAGATGGGGAATACACACCTCTCTTCTTGTATCTGCTGGCCTTCAACAATACCTACAGGAATTCAGAATGTGTCTGAAAACAGAGGAGATAGCTCATATTCATTGATATTTTTATTGTATGTTGAGGTAGTTCAATTACTTTATTCCATTTCCTGTCTAGTTTTAATTTTTAAGATTTTTTTCTGGCTTTTGTTGTTGTTTACAGACAAATCTGCTTGTCCAGTTTAATAATTTTTCTCTCTTGGTCAAGGAAGTACATTTTCTCCTCTCTTCCCACCCTCCCATCCCCCCCCCAGTCAACCTCCTCAGTATTGGTGAAACAATCTAAGCCAGTATCTCTAATTTCTATAGCCTGTGAAATTCAGACTATCTTTGTTAATGACTTCTAAACAGTAATTATAAAAGGACAGACTTATTCTGAAAAACTGGATTGGAAAGGTTGTTTTATTGCTGAAGCATTTGCACGCATATGTCATGGAGACCACTATCTTAACAGGTTGCTTATAGTCAACAGCAAATTTTTTTTTCTTCCCTTTGAATCATATCTTCAAAGCTTATCAGCGTTTTCCTTCCAGCAGCTTTTGTAAAAGCACTGGTAGAAAGACACTCAGTGAAATGCTTTTATTAATGCTTCCATTAATGCTAGAGGTTTTCTGGGTTGCAGGTTCAGATGATCTCATTCTGTCACTCAGAATTAATACAGAGGTATTACATTAGAATATAAATGCTCAGCTTCCAGCATCTTTAGTTGCCTGCAAAATATTAGTTTTGAGTATTTTAATCTTTTCTTTCCAGTCTTTCTACCCATTTGTACTGAGTTTTGGAATCGGTAGTCAGGCACAGTAGTCATGCTGTGCCCCGTTTATTGAAAAATTTGTTTCTTGAAGTACAGGAAATAGTAAATGTAATTAAATGGGGAGAATCCAGTGGAAAGCATTGTTGGCTATGCACAGTAAATTACTGTTTAGTCATGTTGTAGACTTCAACGAAAGCAGGTGTCTACATGATTCCACCCTCCAGGTATCCCACCAGTATTTTTAGGCTGTTCAGACTATTATGTCTTTTTTTTTTTTAAAAAAACAAAACAAAACTCTCAGAAATATACATGTGTCCAGCAATACAAAAAATTAAACAGAACTTGTAAGTTCTTATCCGCTTGCCTTGCTTTATGTCACAACTCAGTCCAGTCTGTTCCTCCCCTTGCTTGGCTGCTCAGGAAGATGAAGGTGGTGGTGGATATTGTAGCACAGAAAATGCCATCTGAAAATGATGTTCATATGGCGAGAAACTATCTTATGAAGATCTTAAGAAATTCCATGAGGTACAGTACTGACTTTACAAGTGTATCCCTTCTGTTTCTTCCTAGTGATTGAATTCCTCTACCATTTGCCAGACACATAGCAAACCATCGTAGAAGTCCTCTTTCCCAACTTCCATTTCCTCACATTCCAAACGTTGCTTGTGTTGTGCTAGTTTTCTAGTTTTGTGTTTCCTTAGTGGTGCATCATAGAAAAGTAATTGTCTCATAATAGATAAACCTTTTTGCTGAATTGATGCCTAGCAGGTCCGTTGAATTTGCCTAGGTAGGTATTTGTGGTTTGCCGAGCTGGTATCAATACCATTAGAAGTGAGCTGTGAGGGGAAAAAACCCTTCGATGTTCTGTGCAGCTGAATGGTGGAATGATTTCCGCGCCCCCCACCCCTCCCATACCTGAACACAGGCTTGGGCCCTTGGAGTATGCAAGGACCATCTGGAGCCCAGTGTTGCGTGGCTGAGCAGAATTTTTTACACTTGTTTGCACTGAAAGTATTTGGGCTCCTCCACTGGCTCTGAATTTCATATTCTGCCAAGAAAGAACAACATAGTGATGCTCTGCTTAACTGTTTTCTCTTTTGTCTTGCTGAGAAGAGTAGGCTTTTGTTTATGGAAACAATTACTTCTGTTTTTTAGTGACAGTAATGGTGCTACACTTCTTACTGAAATTACAGCTTCCCTGTAGAATTGTTACTTTCCTTTTGTAGTCCTGCATGCAGAGCTTGGAAAGGCAATTCATCATTGAATTCATCAGATCTTCCTGAATGTACTGCAAAAAGCCATGTGCTCAAATTTGACCTGTGTTGAAGATACTGGGTTTATAATGAGCTTTAGTTTTGTTCTCTAAATCCAGTGGTGTCTGATAACCCAAATTTGTAAAAAGGGGAGATGAGTAAAGAAATGTAGAACTGCCTTTAGAGTTCAAGTTGAAAACAGGGAAGACTCACTTTCTCAGCTTAGCAAATTACTTTGTGACTTGGGCAAATTATTTAACCTTGCAGTAATAAACTTGGTAAATATGTGAATGAAATACATAAGTGCATTAAAAAAGCCCTCAAGAGCTAAGGTCCTGTAAGCCTTTGTTTCAGACTGTGTCTTGGAAGGGTGGGATCTGTGTCACCTTACACCTCATCTGAATTTTAAATTACACTTCCCCCAAGATAAGCCAAAGAGAAGGCTGAGATGAATTACCTTCAAGAAGTTCCTGCTTCATTCCTGGGTGACTGAGAGGGTCTAGCCAAATGGCCCATGCTCAGCATCTGCTCACTGGAACAGAAGCAGCTGAATTCCATCCAGAAGGCTTATTTAACATTGGGGAAAAAGAATGCACTTATTTCATGAGTGCCGAGAGGTGTTTGAAACAGCAAGCCCTTGGAAGGAAGTGCAAGCTGTTGTTACTAATTCCTGAACTGAAGGAAAGGGCAGAGGAGCACAGAGCAGTTTTGCAAGGTCTGAAACTCTAAGAATTTATTGTTGTACTTCATAGGAGGGATCTCTTCAGATGTATGAGCATGTACTTTTGGAGGTGATATCCAAATAGTTATTTGAGGACTTAGAATTGATGAACTATTTTTGAGGTATATTCTTCCAAAAATCCCACCAAAAAACACCAAAACAAAAACCCCCTGCATACCTGGGATGCCAAATATTTCAAGAGCTGAAGCAGAACTTGGCTGAAGTTAAAATTATTAGTTATATCACTCTTACTAACTCGTACGAAACAATTGTAATCCTTCCTGTAATTAACTCTTTTCTTCCCACCTCCTCCCATAAGCACATACCTACAGTAAAACCTTGCCCAAACTCTTACTCTACTGCTGACATGTTGTAAAAGTCTCAGTATTGGCTTTAACTGTTAAAGCTCTGGATATGTGTCAGGTACTTTAAAATTTGTTTGCCTCTTTCCACTCCTCGTAAAAACCACCCCATCCCAAAATTAAATTAAAAAACCAAAACAACCAACCAACCAAAAATCACCAAAAAGAAAACCAACCAGAAAAAACACCCAAGCACAGACCTTGGAGAGTATTGATGTTTCGCTGCATCTTGAGCATTTTAAAGGAATGCTGGTGTCTTTTCAAAATTGGCATGCATGTAGAAAGTGGTCTCATTTGCTGTCATTTAAAGTCATTATGCCTCTGTCCTATCTGTATAGCATTTGACTACTGCCCTGATAGATTATTTTTTCTCTTTCCCCTGCTTGTCACCTTACTTAACTGTTTGCATTAAACTTGCACTCTGCCTTTCTCGTTTTCAGAAGAAATGACCTAGCCTGCAGGCCTCACTCCTGGCATGCAACCAAATTTACAGAAAGTCAACCTGAGACAGCCACGTCACACCTTTCCTCATCCAATGCCTGCTCTTCCTGGCACTCGCGCTATCATGCAAGGTGAGTCTCTGTTTAAGTTACACGCATTAAGCTCCAACAGCGAGACAATAATAATGTAGGTCATGACATTGAGTGTTTTTTAAAGCCACGAACGCAGAATAATTGTGTTATACGTCTTTAGTATTGCCTATCCTTTCAGTGCTTGAAGGGCATGGGAAGTTTGACATATGGATGAGTGGATTTCAGAAACAGTATATGATATGTGCATGTGACTGAAAGGTAAGAAACTAGCTTTAAAAGCACTCAAAAAGTTATGTTTCTTGTTCTGCATTTCCTTTCAGTGTCCACTGGTAAAATCATAAACCTTTGTAAATGAAAAGAAACCATCAAAATTAATATACCTAAAGTAGTAAAGGGAGAAGAAATTGAAAAATACTGTTTCAGTCTATTAAAAAGCCTTTTCCTAAAGGGAGGGTGCAGAATGTTCTCCTGTTGGACTTTAAGGTATTACTGGTTTTATGCGTTAAACTGTCTTTCTGTAATCTGATCTTCCTTACAGCTGTGCTCTTGCTTGTGTATCGAGGTAATAAGACCAGTGATTTTCAGACCCCGTTTAAAGCACCTTAATATTTGTTAGGTCTCTTTCAGCACTAGAGGAGAAAGGCTGGCAGCCATGCAGTTTTAGTTGCGAAATTTTAAACTTCAGGTAATGCCTGTTTGTGTCTGGTTACAGGTTCTTGCTTGTTTCCTGCTCATAGGTGACATTCTTCAACATTTTTACAAGGGTTTTTTGGTTTGTTTTGTTTTTTACTTTTGTCACTTTTCTTCTCAGTCCCATTGGGCCATAGTTATGCTGAGCATTAAAGAAAATGAGCCTGGTATGCAATCCCAGTTTGGAAAGTAGGCTTGTGTTTTCTATACATACTGCTGTACATTCTCTGTCATTACTTCTTGACGTTAATTTATCATGGTAGTTAAAACAGAAGAACGTTCATACTTTAAGACTTTATTTTATTTTTCATGTCACTTTTACAATCGTTTTTACATCATTTGTTTTCTTTAGAACCTTCCTACAGTTTCTAAAATAATATGCTATCTGTCTTTGACTAAAATATGAATGCTAACATTTAGACAGAAAGGTTTTTTAAATGCATTATGTAATACTTAATTAGCAGAAGTTTTAGCACATTATATTTCTTAAATACTCAATTATAATTGCTGCTGGTTTACACTGATTTAGAGAGTTTGTATTTAAATTTCATGTAGATGGGCTGAATTAAGATTTATGGATTTGAAGACAGCAAAAGTCCTTGTACATAGAAAAAAAAATCAGAAATTTCTAAAAACTATAGAGTTCCTGGTTGCAATGGTAACTCAAGAGTATTTATACTTTTGGTCTACTTGAGTCTTCTTATGGAGCCGTAAATCAATATATGCTTCCTGTTCGTCCTGATGGTTGTCCTTGTACCTTGTGAAAGTAAAATATTGCAAGACATGTGTCTCAGAGTGTGATTTGATAAGGAGCTGTGTGAATCATAATAATTAAAAAGGAAAAAAGAATATATTAATATGGTTCAAGGCCAGTTTGAAATGAGCTTTGGGCAGGAAATTGAGGCTGTAAAGCAAAAGGGGGAGGGGAATAGAGCAATCCTCTACCCCCTACATATCAGAAACAGCAGCAACTGCTGGTAGACATCCATATTAATAAAAAGGGCAAATTCTGCTTTCTCAGGTGCTGCTGAAATATTTAGTGGCTTTAGCACGGTCTAATACCAGTGTTTCCAGGGCATTGGCATCCTGAACTTCTTTGCTGCCTGTATTGCCCACTTGAAAGGTGATGTATTTGGGACATCTGTCAGTCCTGGTGTCTCTTGCCCAAGACAGTTTCAGTGGCAGAGCTAACTTCAGACTGGCTGCTGGAGGCCCAGTGTTCCCCAAGTGCCAACCCAAGGATTTGGGTGTTTTGAGGGTTCGAGTGGAAGTGGGGGGTTCTTTGGGTTTGCTGGTCTATAAAAAGAGAAGGTGAACAGCTTCAGAGATTCCCCACTTTCAAAGTACGATTCATAAAACCATACTATGTGCTCTAGTGTCAAGCATCAAGCTGAACAGGACCCACAGCAATCAGTAGCTGAAAGCAGCAGTATGCAAGGACATAATAGAAATAGCCCCAGGAGGGTGTATTTCTAGCCCAGGGATCCCATCCTCAGGCTATTTCTGGAACTTCTTTGTCCTTCCTTGAGACAAGCATCTGAGATTAGTATTCACAGCCTAAAATCTCTTCTGAACGCACCTGTCTGCATTCTCTCTGTGAGTGTGTGAAAAATAAATCACTTGTAAAACATGGAGAGCTCAGTCGGGGAAGAGATGCTTTTGCTCTCTTCCAAGCATGATATACCTGGATTTTGTGTGTTGGGGAGATGGGGCACATCTGGACAAAACAACCCCCTGAAAATTGTCCTTACTACCTAGATAGATGCTAGATTAAGCTATGGGTAATTTGATTTGGTTTGGCGGGGGGGGTGGTTGGTTTTGGTGGGAGCTTTTTGCTAGCCTACTGAATTTGAACCTTTGAGAAGATGCATGAAGCTAGAGGAAGACAGACCAGAAGAGACTGTACCAGTGTAGACAGGAGAGAGGGTAGTTCTGGAGCACCACTGGATGTGTATTTTTTATCATGTGACTTTGATTCAAAAACTGTAAGCTATCTTGGGAGCAATAGACTAGGCCTAGGTGCCTCTCAGGCAAGTGTAGAGGGTTAGACCTTGTAAGCTTCTGGTGCCTTAATTTCCCTCTGTGAGTCTTCTGCTGTCTTTTTCACAGAAGTCATACCTTAATGACACGGATGCAGACTTTTTTCCTAGCCCACTCTAGAGTAAGGCTGAATGCACTTTTCTGGGAGGTGTGGGCATGAACTATCTGTTAGACCTGTTGGAGTGAGTCCAGAGCAGGGCTGTGAAGATGATCAGAGTGCTGGATCACCTTTCCTATCAAGACACGCTGAGAGAGTTGGGGTTGTTCAGCCTGGAGAAGAGAAGGCTCCAGGGAGACCTTACAGCAGCCTTCAAGTACCTGAAGGGGGCTTATAAGAAAGCTGGACAGGGACTTTTTATAAGGGCAGGTAGTGATAGGACAAGGGGTAAGGGCTTTAAACTGAAAGAGGGTAGATTTAGATTAGATATAAGGAAGAAATTCTTCACTACAAGGGTAGCGAGACAATAGAACATGTCGCCCAAAGAAGTTGTGGATGCTCCATCCCTGGAAGTGTTCAAGGCCACGTTGGATGGGGCTTTGAGTAACCTGGTCTATTGGAAGGTGTCTCTGCCCATTGCAGGGGGGCTGGAACTAGATGATCTTCAAGGTACCTTCCAAGCCAAACCATTCTATGATCTTAAGTTGCTGAAAGTTTAGACCCTGCATTTTCTCCCAGTAGGATATACTATAATAGAGGACCTTATAATACTTTTTTTGTGCCCCTAAGTGTGCAGATGAAACCAACAACCTCTCTGTACTTTGTTCTGGCCTTACAGGTGTGGGTGTGAGGCAAGTATGCTTTGAGAAGGCTGCTTAAACTGAGTTTTTGGAGTAATTAGGGTCAGGTACATCTGGTCTCTAATCACATGCGGTCTGAATGTGGTCTGATTTGCTGAGATGTCATTTCTGGGCAGAAACTCATGCCCCAGGGTTTGGGGGGTGGGGGTGGTACTTACTGGACTTCAACCAGCAGTGTAGGTGCTTTTGTGAATCCACTCTAAAAAAAGCTGTTGAGAGAGGGATATCCTGGGCTGCCAGGCTCAGGCAGAGAAATGACTTTTGGATTCTCTTCCATGTCAGGGCTTGTAGGAGTATTGCCTTGTAGTTAAGGACCACAGGAGGCTGTGCTTTGCAGTAACACACCATCAGAAACTTTCCTGTCCTTTCTTTGAAGCTTTTGCTGCATCTGCTGGGTTTCCATTAGGCATTTTCTAGCAGGGCTTTGACCTCTTATGCTGATGATCTCTGCTTCATGTTTGATACCAGCAGATCTATGTGAGACTTGTAAATTTTAAATTGAGGCTTTCCTGCATAAGTGTCATCTTTATTTTAATCAATGCCGAGTATCTCCTTGGTGCTGAAGAGGGGGAAAATATCAGCAATTTATAGCAATATGTGGCTTACGTTCTTCATTGACAAAGAATATTCAAATAATGATCAAGATGCTTTTTACATGAACCAGAGTATCTGCCTAAGAAGATAATGAAGACCTTTTATAAGTATTCAGCAAGATGTTTTAAAATGCTGAAAATAAAAGAATGAAAGAACAAAAAACCCAGATGAGGCCAACGGTAGTGTATCTTGCTAAAAAAATGCTTTTAGAAACTAAGCACAAAACATACCTTCTCTTATTTCACATAAATTGCTTTTGACCATGTTTATTTAAAAAAAAAATTACAAAGGCTGTAGTAATGGGGGGGGAAGCAACTCTCATGTTAATACTGAATTCCAAAGAGCTGTTAGTTGACCTTTGCAATATTTTTGACCAAAAAAAAGATCTATATCACTCTTTGTATTTTTTTTTATATGCGGACTAATCTAATCTCATTGCTGGCTTTCACAAGTTTCTTTACGGCACAAGATTTGATAGATGCTTCATATAATTATAGCTACAAGGAAGTGGAATAATTCTGGGATTTCTACCAAGGGGCTTTGCATGCAAGGGCAAGAATTTGAATTTGGTATATAAAAGCAGGAGGGGCTGCCAGTGAAGTTCAAACAGGGAGATGTGATGAGAATAGTTGGAAAGACTATCGTCTCAGCATGAGTGTGTTGGATTGACGGGAGGTGGGTGTGGTGAAAGGTATAAAAGAAAAGAAAGAAAACAGAACAAAACTGATTGGGAAGGAAAACAACAGAAGCAGCAAGATTTTTGAAATAGTGTCCTAGGCAAATGATCCAGAGAAAGTACAATGTCAAAGATGACATTTCTACAGAGGAAGGAGTGGCAGAGAGGAACTGATGGTGGTAGGGATTCTTGAAGGAAGGTCAGAAGTTTAGTTTTGGCCATGCAAAGTTTACGTTGCTCAGGCATCTCCTCTTGACGTTTTCCTGTCAGTGTTGTAGAACTGGGTGTAGTTGAGTGACGTTGTAAGAGTGTCAACCTGACAGTGGTTTGAAACTACCTTGGCAAGGTGCGTATGGAGGCTTAGAACTAAAATGGTGGGATTTGAGGCAAATGTTTCTGGTGAACCTCCACTTAGAAATGAAAATATTAAATGAATGGGCAGGTTTGGATAAGCAGGACAAGGGAATAACTTCATGGGCTGAAGAGGTATAGAGTGTGATTACAAAAGATGAACAGGGAATTTACATGAGTTTAGTATCTGGAAGAATCAGGGTGCCTGGAAAATAAGCTGAAAAATAAGTTGGTGTTTGTCCTGAGAAAGAGTGAGCTAATGGAGCTCAAACTAAATTTGGCTGAAATTCAAGTCGGCAAAATCAACAATTTGCAGAGGAAGAGGGGAGCCTTCAAGGAGATAAATGTGTATTACTTATTGGTAAACTTACAAAGAGAAGTTGAGTTATTAAGGTTTCAAGCTTTGAATCAGTGGCAGAGTATAAAGATAAAGCCCTGACTTTGTGTTCAAGCTTCCAATTTTATTAGATTGTCTTGAGTAGCTGCTCTGCAGATGGATCTTAACCAATGTTAGGAAAATTGGTGGCTATATATATATAATTATGTTGTGTATATTTGTTGATATATTTATGCTGATGCTTTTTGTCTGTTTCTTACCATAGCTGTTCTTCTCATGACCTGTCAAACTCATGGGATCAGTCAAGTCTACATCGCACTTCTGACCAATTCAGCTCTTTGGGAAGTATGGACAGCTGGGACCACACTCCACAAGTAGCCCAGTATGGAAGACTTTCTTCTGCAAGGTCTAATAGTAGTATTGATCATCTAGGGAGCCAAAGTAAGCGGGATTCAGCCTACGGGTCTTTCTCCACGAGTTCTAGCACCCCTGACCACACTCTATCCAATGCAGACACTTCTTCAACAGAGAACATGCTGTACAAAGTAGGCCACTGGGAGACTGCTAAGCATGTGAACAAATCTGGCCAATTCTTGAATGACAACAGTGGAACAGAGGACAAACATGGGTATATGCCAGCTCCCATCCAATACGAGAACAACAGAAGTCCTAGAATAGAGGAACAACCTGATGGCAAGCTCACTAGCTCTGGAAGATCCAGTTTTGGACCTGTCTGGTATGTTCCTGATAAGAAGAAGTCTTCATCTCCTCCCCCCCCACCTCCACCTCTTCGTAGTGACAGCTTTGCTGCTACCAAAGGCCATGAGAAAGCCCATGGCCCTGTGTACTCAGAGGGTGCCAGCACGCAGCACTTTACAGCCCTGAACCGGTCTCAGCCCAGGAGTGACTGGAACTTGGAAACTGTGGAGCAGCAGCGACGGCCCTCCAGAGCATGTGACAGGAGGGTCAGTAGCTCAAATTATAAACCTGATCTCAGTTCAGAACACACTTTTCCTTCAACTGGTGAAAGGTACAATAGTAATGCAGGAACAGTGAATAAACTGCAGTCGTCCTTGTCCAGCACTGATGTTCGGTTTGCACAGCCTACTTACAGTTACCACCACCAGCACCAGTACAGTGATGAAAGCACTTTTATTCACAATGCAAGAATCTTAGCTGCGCCTAAAGATCAGCAACATTATCTGTCCTATAGTGGCATTCGGGAGTTACCTACAGATCATTTTCATGGCTACAGTCCAAACCCAGCTAGTCTGCTCAACACTTCCTCTTCTTCGAATAGTACTGCTGAACAGAAGGTGGACAACACTGGACAGAGTCGTTATTATTGCGTGACAGCAAAACAGCCTGCTCAGGGAAGCTCAAAGCCACTACAACTCAAGGATGACAGCTGGAAACCTGCAGTGGGGGCTGATGCATCACTTGGACCTCATGAAAATCCTGCAGTTGTCACAATGGTCCAAAACCCAAAATACTATCTACCTCAACAATCTGTTGAATCTTCACTGAAAGGGTATGAGAACAGTAGTCATTATCCTGTGGACAGAGAGGGGGATGCTAGGTGTGCTGTAGTAGAAGAAGCTAAAAAGCCCAATCACACTGAAAAGTCTGGACAAAAGAAAAACTTTGAGAGCAGCTCTGAGGAATATGAAACTAGGTATGGTCAACAGGAGTATATAAAGGGCTGTGTTCTTACCGCTGAAAGCAGATCTGCTCAAAAAGATTTTAGGTGGGGGAAAGATGAGAGCAGCAAGATTTCTCCTCAGAAGACCCCAATGTTGCACTCTTTAGCTCAGGAAGGGAAAAAACAGTCTGACAACAGCCCAGAAGCGGTAACAGAGCGACAGGCCCCATTTGACACTCACTTGTCTAAACAGGCACGAAGGAGTGATCGTTTTGCAACAACCCTGAGAAATGAGATCCAAATGAGAAGAGCAAAGCTGCAGAAAAGTAGAAGCACTGCTACATTATTAGGGTCATCTGAAACAGAGGAGTGCAATGAGACCTGGAAGCCAGATTCAATGGAAAATGTCATCATCTCTCCAGACACTAACTTTACCAGCACCTACAAAGATCACCTCAAGGAAGCACAGGCCAGGGTTCTGAGGGCGACATCCTTCAAACGGCGGGACTTGGAGCCCAGCTCCACTGAATATCACCCCAGGTCACCCGAGCAGAAAACTGGTAGTTATAACTCTTCGTTATTGGCTTTGGTTTCTGAAGATGCGTCTGGATTCCTTGAGGCTACACAAGCTAAACCGAACCCTACAGGGAGTGGCACTCATCACGTTTCTCGCATTGGAGCCAGGAAGAGGTTCACAACAGAGCAAAAACTGAAGTCTTACTCTGAACCGGAGAAGATGAATGAGGTGGGGATGTCGGAGGATGAGTGCCGAGCTCATTGCTGTCCAAATACATCTGAAGAAGCCCTGGGCTCATTTGCAGACAGGTGGAAATTTTTTGAAGAAACAAGTAAGCCTGCCTATAGGAAATTGGCACAGAAACCAGCTCCCCACAGTCTAGCTGAGGGACAGACTGAGAGGCCGGATAAGAAAGCTCACAGTGGACAAGAGGGAGAGGAGTCATGGTATGAGAGAAGGGGTCGGGCAGCCTCTGCTGGACTTGAAACTGCACATGCTTCAAAAGATAACATCCACCACAGTAGCAGCAATAAGGCTGCTGATAGGATTGTGAAATCTGAGCAGCCGCAGCGCCTAGGAACCTTTGCAGAGTATCAGGCATCATGGAAGGAGCAGCGGAAGCCAGTAGAGCCAAGGAGCTCAGGAAGGTACCATTCAGCCGATAATATCCTTGATGCAGGCCATGAACAGCATGAGAAACACCAGTACACTCATGAGAGGTCTAGATCATCCCCTTCTACTGACTTCTACAAACAGGTACAGTGTCTTTTGCGTTATCCTTTAAATTGCCTGGGGAGGGGGGAGGAAAGTGGTAGAGGGGGAACGAGATAAATTTTACAAAAAATTTCCAGTTTAGGAACAGAGTGTAGTGTGGTGTTTGCCTTTTGACAATAGGGAATAATTGTTACAGGTAGCTCTCATAAGTAAAATGAAAGAGATCAAAGTTGGTATTGCACAGGAACTGAGTGTAGCAAAGAGCAATTGGATCCGGTAATTTCGTGTGTATTGTAGCCAGATGGATGGAAACAACCAGGATGACTTGATAATATCCTCTTTTTTACAGTAGAGATACAGGAGGATCAAAGCAATCTTCACACAGATTTATTTCTTCATTGGTGTGGCTGCCTTCCCCATTTTAAGGCTTTCAGTTCTCTGAAACTGAAGAAAAATGTTCCAAAGGGACATAGTATCTACTTTTGTCCAGTTTTCTTAATGGTCTAATAATTTTCCATGGATTTCCTCTTTTCTTCTGAACCTGCTTAATGCAGAAGCTACATAGGACAAGACTTCTGCCTAATAAAGTTTAGAGATCAAAAATATGCCAGTTAATGTTAAAGCTACACTACGACAACAAATGAAACTGCTTAGTGTTTTATTTTATGTCAGTTTGCTTGATTTAAGCTGTATAAACTTATTCCTTAGAGAGGTGCCGAATGTCGGTTCAACTTAGAAGTAAATATTAAGTTAATTATTAACTAAGCGGGGCCAGGGAATGGTTGGCAGGTGGCAGGGGAAGTAAACAGAGAAACCAAGTCTCTTAAATTCTCTGTTTAAAAGATCTTGTTGAAGCTGCCTCAAGGTTGCCTGATACATATAAGGAGTCATAGTGTGTTCAACCTCTGCTGAACTTCACCTTATGCTTGAAAAGAATTGAGGCAATGCAGTTGTACGTTATTTTCCCCCCCCCCCCCCCCCTTGGTGAAAACGTTGCATACCTACATACAAACACACACACACACATCCACACAGCACCTCTGTTTATGTGTGTATATACAGGGAGTAGAATGAGAATAGCTCAAAAAGAAACAAAATATGTTGATCTCTAAAAGTTGTGGACTCTCAGTTTTTTGTGTCTTTAAGTTTTGCAAAAGTTACTTTTTGACTCTTAAGTGCAGACTGAACTATGTGCATAATTTACTAGGGTAGAGATTCCAAGGACTGGAAATATTCACCTGGAAGTTATTTTGAAAATTAAATTAACTAAATTATTAAATAATTGCCTACCCAGCAGAAAAATCATCATATAATCTATTCCATGTATGCATTTCTGGTTTATTAGTCAGTGCCTTTAAGTTCAGTATAGGCCTCCTGGGGCAAAAAGCAGACACCTGCTTAGGCACCTGGAAAATATGTTGATAAGGGCATTGAAGATGCTTACAACAGACTGAAGTTAAAGAAAGATGTTGTTTCGCATATATGATTCAGATGATTCCAGTGCTAATGCGCAATTAAATTTCCTGTAGGTTCACTGTTTGTAATGCAAAGCTATGCTTTGGGTGTGGTTGTTTGAAGATAGTGAGATAATAAAATTCTGGAGCAGCAATGTTCTGTGTTTTACTGAGACACTGAAGTACGCGCTCAGGGATTCAAAGGCTGGTGTGTACTCGCCTCTTCTAAAATGTGAGCAAGTCTTCTGCAACTTTTGCTGCACTTATTTTTTCTTTGCCAAATGGAACTTACAAAGGTTTATATAAATGTTAAGCTCTTCTGTAGATCAGCAAAGTAGAGCAGTAACATGAGCACGGCCAGGTCGGTAGTGCTGCGCGAGAGGTCACATAGCATACTGTACCACTTAAAACCAAACAAGCTTAAGACATGCTATGCTGTTGACTTCATGTATATTCAAACACAGCAAACCCACAAATAAGAGGTTCCATAATCATAGATTTTTCAGGAGTCTGAAACATGATGACTTGGTGTCTTACTTATGCTATAAACCACTTCTAGGAAGTCTCAGTTGAAGTAAGGAGGCAAGCAGAGGATTTGAAGGAAGATGGGGAGCGTGTTTTCTCTAAAGTTAACAATCTGGGTGAAAGGAACTGCACTGTAAGGTAAGTATTTCTTAATTTCTGGCTTTAAGAGATTTCTTATGACAACTCTGATCTGATCTTTTCCTCACCCATGTTTTGGGTCTGGAAGTTTTGCTATGATGATTTCAGAGTTTTTGCAATGCCTTTTTCCCTTGTTTTCCTCCTTCTCCTCACATACTTCAACGTGCATGATAAATTTCAGTCCCAACATTAATTTTATGCAGACTCTTAGGGTGAGCTTGAAGTTGTCAAGTGTTGAGTGTATTACAGTTTGTTTGGAGCCAGATGATTCTTATTTGTGTGCATGAAATGATTCAGATATATTTCACATTTATC
>NW_010523560.1:0-16110 GCF_000687285.1 Phaethon lepturus | reverse complement strand
GTGGGCGGGGGTGGGGGGGGGGGGGGAGTTGATGCTTGTGGTTTCCCAAAGGAGTTTTCCAGTATTATCCTTGGCAAAGACGGTATGCTACTGGAACACAGTAGTACTGTAAATTGGACTTTTCTTTACTTGTGCCTTCACAGAATGCAATACATGAACAGAAGCCACCAAAAGTTGTTTTCCCATTTGATCAGCTCCATTTTTCTCTGTTAATTCATGTTTTGATTAAACTGTACGGTATTTTCAGACCCTTTTCAAATGTATGACTATATATCACAGAATCACAGAATCATTAAGGTTAGAAAAGACCTTCCAGATCATAAAGTCCAACCATCAACCCAAACACCACCATGCCCCCTCCATATGCACAATGCAGTTAAAATCCTTAAATGCCTAGCATGCAGGGGGGTGCCCTCTCCTTGGCCCGCAGTTTGCTGGAGCCGTTGTAATGCAAGCAGTGATTTCAGCAATTGCTGATACTGTGGCTGCTTAAGTGGTGTGTGGCAGCTGAACTGAGACTGTGAACATACTGCTATCACCAGGTTTGATAGCTCTGGGTTTTGTAACAGAAGAAACACATGTATAGGAAAAATAATTTCTATGGGCTTTCCTCGGTTCTGTAAGTGGCATTAATCTCTCAAGGTGGGAGAAAATTATGAACTGTCGAAAAAAAAACCACGTACTCTAATTATGACTGTAGAAGCCTGTAAAATACTTGTATTTATTTGTTTTATGTGGTTGTATTTTGCATTGCTTATCACCCAGCTGAAGAGACCATCTGCTATTTTTCTAATTCTTTGTAGCCCTTTGTACTTACCATAGTGATTTCAAAATGAATAGCCCATGAGGGCGTGAATGTGTGCGCACGCGTGGAGGGGAGATTTGGCTGGAGGGGAGGGAAGGGAAGGAGGAGAGGGAGAGGGGGAGGCAGCAGGACGATCAGCCGGGAGCAGACATGCTTCTGTAGGCAGACAGCATCTCTGGACAAGTAAAATGATTTCCATCCACCAGTGCTGAACCCAAGTCACAAAAGCATGTGAATAATACTCCTACGCCAGCGTTTTAGCAGTGTTTGTGCAGCACAATTCTTGCTTTATAATCACGGAATCCATGAAAATCACATGACTGGGCACCCACTGCAATAACTCTTTTTTTAATGTCAAAGCCTATTTTGACATACTATTTCAGATGTAGTATTTGGCCATTTCACCGCATTACAGGAGGTTTTGTAAAGTGGTCTCTTTTGCAGTCTTTCCCTCAGTACTTGTGTTGTGCAGAGGGCTTCTATGTCTTCCATATTCAAAAAACTAGCTAAATAAAATCTCTCATTCGGGCATTTGATTCCTGTGTTGTGAACTGCTATTGCATGACGATGAATGGCTGTCCTGTGGGGAAGAGTATGTGTTTCCATGTGCTCTTTGTTTTAACAAGGCGTTCCTATTCTCAAGAGGAACTGGACTCATCATGACATGAATTGATTTTATGATTTTTAAGCTGCCCTAAAGGCATATAGTTTCCTACTTTTAAAAGCTAGCAATCTAGAAATGGCTAGCAAATCTATCTAATCCATGGTATATTCTAGAACATGAATATTAACCAAAGCTAAGGTGGTCTTCATATTTATTGGTCATATTTAAGACTTTCTTTGAAAATTTGGGTTTGGATTATATTGCTGATGGCCCTTATTTGTGCTACTGAGACCTGTGTGCTACAGGTGCCCATGTGCTGCCAAAGCCTCTGTGACCACGCTGGACACAGGAGCAGCTCTTCAGCATTTGTGTGAGTTAGAGGTGCAGGGACCCAAGCTGAGCACCAGCTGTGGAGTCCATGGGTGCCTTCTGTAGGTTAGAGACTGTCCAACAATACAGGGTGCCTCTGGCCCCCCTCCCCTCTGGCTGTTTTGAAAAAAAAATGAGTAATTTGGGTTTTAAATAAACTTTGAATCTTTACTGTTACAGCTTCCCTGAATATTTTCATAAGAAATGAGTCTCCTTAATGCACTGAATCTAGGATGAAAAGGGATTGGAGTATTGTAACAGCAAATGGTTAAAAATGGAAAAAAATAGTGCTTGCGAAGCAATTTTTTTTCTCCTGGGCTCTTTGCTGCTGGTTCATTTTGCTACAGTGGCTTTTTTTGTGCTCTTTTTTTAGCACACAGTTGCAAAACCTAAACTGACATTACTTCTGAAAGTTGGGGGTTTTTTTAAAGTTGATGAAGATAATTTGTGAACTCCTTTCATCTTTGGGCTGTATTTTTCCCCTCTGAGATTACTGAGTGCTTCCAATGAATTCAGGTTGTTTCATCTCCATTTTTAGAAAAGCTACAACATGTTCTTCCAAATTGCAGTATTTAATAGCTTGAAGTATTATTTTTATAGGAAGAGAAAGGAGTGGTCCATAATTGCCATTGTCGTCTCATGCAAGAACCAAGCCACTCTTGTTATGAATTTACAGGTATGCAAGTAGTCATCTGATGTGAGCTGAATATTTTTATACTGAGACTTGATGCAATTCTTAGTATGTTTTTAACTATAGGACTGCTTTAAAAGTGTTATGTGAGTTTGATGATCTGTAAAACAAAAGCTGATGCTTTTTTGTTTTTAATGATGCCGCTCTTTCTATTTCAAATTAGTTATAAAAGCTTAGCTTTTTAGAGATGTAAAGCCTGTTCTTTAAACAGGTGTCTCTCTCTGTATTTATCAAAGGACATATGCTGGTTATATAATTAACTTCCCTATAGATGTCTCCACTGTTTCTAAACCAGCATAGCCCTTCAAAAGGTTAAAGATGGAAATGTGTGCTCTGACCTGTAGTCTGGCTTCCTGCAGGATGACACGGTGCACATAAAAGTCAATCTGCATCAAAAGAATAGCACTTTATAATGTAATTCTTAAGATTGCCATCTACTAGTGATGTTCCCAGCCATTGCTCTTATTTGCTAAGAACATTTGACTTTTATCTCTGTTAATTTGTTTCTGCAATGGCTATGAAAATTATATGATTTCAAAGTGTGTAAAGGGATTTATGAGGTCACAGGTCACAGAAAATCTTTCAACATTTAATAGGTGTCAAGTGCAAGAGCATGTGCATGTTAAGTATAGGACCACAGCATGACTTAACTCTAATTAAGCACAATAAGATGGTTTTTTTAGACCTTTCATGCCTTACTAGTTGCTCTTATCTCGGCTCTTAAAGACAGAGGGACAGGCTTTACCATACAAAACCAAGGTAAAAGTAATTCTTGATGCCTAAGTTGACCTAAATGCCCAAGTTTAATGTTCTAACGAGAACTATATAAGCAAAACGTTTTCACCTTCCTCACTTTTCCTCTTGAGGAAGAAATGGTATCATCTTGGGCAACTGTTTCCCTGCAAATCATTGAAAAATGACTTTGGCAAACATTTAATGTGTATTAACAATCTTCAATATTTTATGGTGTGAGAGAGGTCTAAGTTCTCTGTTCTACACTTCACCTACAGCTGTTGTCATTTTTCACATAAATTCTTCTGATGGAAAGAAATATTTCCTATCAGTTTGCTAAGTATAGAATGACCTAATAAGTAGTATTCTGTAGGAAATAAATTATAAAATATGCATGATTACTTTTTATCTAAAATGCAGTGTACTAACAATTTCTACATTCATTTTATTTAAGAGCTTATAAAGTGAAGTGTCCTCTTTAAAATCAATTTAAGTATAATAAGGACCTTTATAAAGGTTTAAGTGCTCTTTTTGAGGGAGATGAATTATTCAGATAAAGGGAGAAGAAAACATTCTTTTCATGCAGCCAGAACATACCAGTTTGGTTGAAGTAATGCTTCAGATACCTGAATTCCTAATGATAATGAACTCACATGTGAAAATGCCTTCTTGCATGAAGTTAAAAATAAACTGCAGTTTTCCCTTTCCAGCAAGTTGTGTTCAGCTATTTGTCATCACCTGGAGGAAGTGCAGGAGAGCCGACGTGCATCCTCGCAGGCACTTAGCAATTAACAAAGACTTGAAGAACATGAGCTGCTGAAGCCCTTTCTATTTACATTAGCATTTCCTCATTGTTAAGATATGGATTATTAAGGCATCTCTCAGACCACTTCTTTTTGCCAATGATGTCACTGTATGTATCATATGGACTAATAGATGATGCAGTACAGTCTTGGACTGTTTCAAAGTCTGTATTTTGTCTGAAACTAGGAAAATGCTTCTGTGGCTCTTCCCATGCATATAGAGGCAACAAAGGAGAGAGTCCAGCAGCATTTGTACATGTATTGGGAGTCCCCTGCCACCTTTTGTCTTCCTTCGATTTTGGTAAATACTTGTGATTAGTACAAGTTTCATTGCCATGTCTTTCCAGTGTATTAGAGTGTGTGACCAACTAGTAACAGCTAAACAAATGTTGCACTTTGAGGCAGTATAACCTTGAATCACTGATACATGAAGGAACGTGATGGAAGTTAATTCTTAAGAACAGTCATGCTAGGGCAGGACGAAGGTCTACCTAAGCAGGTTTCCTCTCTCTGACTGAACAGTAGCAGATGCTTGGAGAAAATAAAACCAAAACAAACACAGAGCCATGCTGCTGGGTATCCTTGCCCATCCTCTGCTGATCTGCAGCTAAGAGGTGAAATCCTAAGTGTTTGTGGTTGGCAGCCCTTGATGAATTTTTCTTAGAGAAAAGTGTCTAACTGGTTTTGGACCCACATCAACGTTTGACATCCATAGCTTTTTGTTGTGAGGATGGTGGTTTTGATGTGTTGTGAGGAAAAGCCCTTCTTCTGTGGGGGGTGGGTGGGGTGTCTCCTCTGTGAAAGGTGTTGTATGGCTTTTTATTCTCTTCTGTGTCTTTCCACATTCTCTTATGATCCTTTTGGAGCACTGGGAGAACTGCAACAACATTAGGGTGTACTATGGATTCATAAAGTAACATAATGTTTCCTTTATCTTGACTTTTTTTGTTGTTTTGTTTGGTTTGGTTTTTTACTGCTGTGGAGTAGAGAGTTGATATGTTTGTAGAACAGTCTGTGAAATCCAGCTTTTCCTTCCTACGTAGCAGTGGTTTCAGTTATACATCATTGTATGTGTTGCTGAGGTATAGGAAAAGCTATTATATGGGTTATTTTGCATTTATTAAATCTGAATTTCATCTGTTGTTTTATGGCCCATTCACTCAATGATAGGAAATATTTGGCTTCTATCTTTATTACTCGGAATAACCTCCTCACAGCAGCAACTGTTGCCACCTTCTTTTTCACCTCTTTTTTTAAATCATCTAACCACTTCTGTTAATCATGTGATGATGCAAGTGAGGACTTTGTCCCACAGCAGATTTTTAAGACACTCTGCTGAGGATAATTTTTTTTTTTTTTTTAGAATCTTCTAAAAATCCAAATAGTCTCTGTCATGCAGATCACTGTTGTCCGAGTGTGTAGTGACTCTTTCTAAGAATAGTAGTGCACCTGAGACATGGCTTTTCTGCACAAGCCCAAATGATTCTTTTTCATTTTAACATGCTAGTTAGTGCAGCTGCTGAATCTCTTCATGTAACTTCTACCTGTTTGCTTAATTCAGATTTAAGTTTATGGTTCAGAAGTTCTCCAGATTCATAATGAATATTTCTTTTACTCTTGCTTTCTCTCATTATCTCTCTTCAACACCCTCACACCTTCCCTCCCCAAACATTCCGTGCGTCACTTTGCTCAAGCAGTTGCCCAAGTATCAGAAGAATGGGTAGTTGTGTATCACAGCTACTATTTCAGCAATTTCCTATGGGAGTTTCAGGTGATTATCATCTAGTCCAGCTAACTCATGACTACCCACTTAATGGTGCACAGCATCTGAGAATTCCCACATAGGCTGTTCTTTGCTCATGGAGATGTGGAGGGGGGTCTATGTCTATTTTCTGCTGTGGCCTTATTTTTTCAAATTCTTACTGTTGTACTTTTGGCCCTATAATCTGTCTGGCAGATACCTGTGTTTTGAAAAAGTGCCTTTTTTTTTTTTGACAACACCTTTAAGAATTTGTACCTCAGTCTTCCCCGCCCCCCCCCCCCTTTTCACCTTACACTGTTTATACATCTGTTTTGCTAGAATAGTTCTGGATTTTCCTCAGCTGGGTAGGACTTCAGTTCTCTGGTGGATGTCCTTTTAATTACTGTTTAATCCAGCCTTCAGAAGGGTCAGAGAGAGGGGAGGAAAAAGGGTGGTCTTCTGGGTTTTTTGGTCGGTGTTATGCATTTTCTCTGAGTTGCATATATTGTATCTTCTGTCGCATGTTATCTCTTAGCATTATACCATCTGGCTTGTTCCTTTTAAAAATATTCCTCTCATGTATGTAAATGCCCTTTTCAAAATTAAATACCACAGTGTGGATCCTTGATCTTTCAAGAATGATTACTCTATAATACATATGGCCACTGGCACGGGGTAGCTCTTCAGTAACAAAGTTTTGAACCAGATTCTTGTCATACCTCAGGATCAGGGCAGGAGTTGCATGATAAATTGTCCCACTTGTAGTCTTTTTCTTCCTCCTGTTGTCCTCTTTAAAACTTTCAGGCTGCATGAGCTGAGAGATGTGTGGTTCTTCAAGAGCATCCCAATTGCATTATTTTGGGATCTAGGACTGGTTGTGGCTAAATGAGAGCACTAAACCTTGCAGGCTGCTCCCGTTGCCTTCCCATTCCTTGCTCCCTAGCGGCGCTCAGCCCAGCGGCTGTCAGGTGCACATCCCGCAGCTCGGTGTGATGCTCCACTCTGGCTTACCACCAGCTGCTGGGTCTCATTAAATGGGTGCTGGACTGTCTCCAAAACCTGCGCTTGGTTTACAGTACGCTACAGTAATGTAGCCCTGTTTCTCCCCCATCCAATTTGCTCATTCCCCACACCCTTGGAAGTGTGGCTTCTCCCTCTGCCTTTGTTCGGTGAATTTTGAATCCCTGTTTCTAAACTTGAGGGTAGCTACCCCACATCACATATCCCCTTTATTCTACTTCCAGCTTCTTATTACGGAGTGAAGTTCCTTTCGCTTAATTGCTGCTGGCACATCTGTTCTCCACTGCACATGCGGCGACAGCTAGGGGTATGCAAGGTCACCATGGTCTGATAAAAGGAAGGGTTGGAGGGTAGTTTCTTCTTACAGAAAGTTTCTTCCCCTGCCCCCAAAGGTGTTACCAAGCGTGAGAAGCTGGGAGAAGTCCTAGACGTGATTTTGAAGGTATTGAAATTGGGGCAGGTCAAAAGGAACAGTACACAAAAAAGTTTCGGGAGTGAGAAATGGAGATAAATTTGTAAGCATTAGTCCATTTTTGTGTTCTGGTTTGGTTTTACTGCTTTACCTGGAAAGAGGATTAGAATGCAAACTATGTAAAGACTAAGCTTTTGTTGCATTGCTTGAAATCCAGCTATCTTCTTGTGGCTATTTTAGTGATAACAGTTGAGTACGGAGGTTAGGGACAATATAAGATATAGTCTCCAGTGGTTATACTCATAAAAGCATCATATGCTGATGTACTGTAGATTTTATTTTCCCCTAAGTTACTTGATGAAAAGCATCTTTGGAAATAGGTGACTGATTTGTCTCCTCAGTGCAGCAGTTCATGTATTTCTAACATATGGAGTGGCTTTATGGTGTTCTGGTACTAAAAGCTGGCCTGTGAAATGTTCACCTTCTGCTATAAGCCCTTAGGCAACGTGGATTATGGTTTGCTGTCATGCAGGAGACTGTTTATGCCAGTAAATTTGAGTAAAGTTTTGTGCTAAAAAGTAACATGACAGCTGTAACTTCCATTTCTCTGCATGGGCCAACCAGACTTGCTACAGTCTGTTAACCGGTGGTGGTGTACTGTGTAAATGGGTGAGTTTTCTTGATGTCATGCTCTTTCTATCTTGAAATCAAATAGACAGCTCTGGGAGATACAAAAATTTTAGGGGACATAGAAAAATTTTAGGGGAGGATATTAACTGCGTATCAGTGCTGTAACATAATATCTAACTGCTGTATGTGATTTTGCATGCAGTTTAACCAACTTTTTCCTCTTAAAGTTGTCATGTTTAAAATTATCTTTTAATACATACTAAAGCCTTATCCACAGTTTCTCTGTTAAGTCTTTAATGTGTTCTTGTAGAAAAATTGAAAGGAGCTTGAGCTTTGCTCTGATGGAAGGCCATGATGCCTTTGCTTTCTAAAGATGGAGTGTGGGGGTGGTAATTCGCTCATGCAGCATGAAAGCATTTAGTTCTCTCCCTGCAGAATCTCCCGCAAGGGAGAGCGCCTGTACACACAACACATGCAAAAAAATTCAAGCTGGAGGGCTGTTGATGAAGACTCCTCTCTAAAATTAAAGACTTGGTTATTTGAACATTGTTCAGAAAGGAGCCTAGTAACACACTAATCTTCTTAAAAAATTTTAAATAATTAAAACTTGCGGAACTGTTGTTGCTGAAATGTGGATCGTGATTTTCCCAAATGAAAGGAAAAATCCTTAAAAAATTAAAGGAGTTTTAATTTTTTTTATTATTATTATTAAAATAACCAAATCCAGGGGGTGGGTGTGGGGGAAAGGAAAAGCTTTGAAGTCTCTGAGATCTTTTCCCCGAGGTCAGAAGTTTCTGATGATGTAACGTACAATACAGACCAAGCCTTCACTTATCAAGGTTAAAGTTGACGGAGCTTGTATGAACTTGTCAATCATAGGAAGCAGGCAAAAACAAGCCAGCTGTTGTGAGGCATGGCTTTGAAAATCCTCTGTGTTACAGTAAATGAGACACAGAGGTTGAGACAGATTCAGTTCTGCGAGGCTTTCAAACTGGCTGGCACATTTGCAAGGATGCAAAAGCTCACATACCCAGTGAATACGGGTAAACAGCTGTAAATCCTGGTAAGATTGTCTTGTCTTTAGTGTTAAAGCGTGAGAGAAACAGCTAGAGGCACGCGCCTTAAGTACCTTTTTCTGTCAGTTCTGAACAGAAATTTGCGGTATTAATTCATACAGTATTTCTTTTGTTCTCCAGGTCTTTGAGCACAGGCTGCATCTTCTGTCCCTATCAGCAGAAGCTACAGTAACAAATTAGGAATGATGCGATGCTTGGTACAGAATTTTATTTTGCTTAGTGTAATTGACTGCTCTGTTCACTGATGAGTTGGGAGAATAGGGGGAAAATGTGAGTTAATTCCAGCTAAGATGCTCTGTGTGCATGTGCTCGTGCTCGCACAGGCGCGCCGTTTTTAGCAGCTTTTGTTTTCACAGTTGGCATCATGCACACTGGAATTAGAAGGCAGTGCCTTTCGAAAATATTTGTTTTCTGGACCGAGGGCTGCAGTGCCATTGTTGTGGCTCGGGGTGCCAGGCTCGGGGTTCCTCTCGGCTAGGGGTGGTGCGAGAGCTTTTCATCTTGTTATTTTCCTGGCAAGCCTGTTACTGTGAGTGCAGGCTCACACGAAGACCTTTTCCACAGCAGCAGGAGATATTAGCTGGGAGTGTAAGAGAATTGGATGTGACTATTGGAAGCAAGCGGTGAGTGTGGCTCTGAGTGAAAAGATGGCTATTGAAATGTGTGCATATGCATGCTAATTAATTTAAAAAATTGTTCTAGGATTTTTTTTTTTCTTTAGAGGTGAGCTACATGTTCATTTTGGTGCCTGCCTGAGAAAGCCAGGTGACCTAGCTACTATTCACAAAGTGTTTCATTTTATAGCCTCTGTTCTTTTACTGAATTTTTGTTCAGCTGGAAGCAGCTGTTTTCAGTAGTAATAGCAACAAGAAAATAGCAACAGCATATCAGAAAAATAAAGTCTAGATATAAAAAATGAAAATAAAAAATCAAAATGAGTGGCAACTGGAGTGTAGGGGGTTTTTTTAGTAAATTGACAAAATAATAATTTTTCTTTGAGCTTTTTTTTAATGTGACTGTGATTTCCTTGTTAGCAGTGTTGGAAAGTATTGTCTTTTGTCTCCGCAATGGTTGCCATTTGTGTAATATGATGGCTCTTGTTATACTGTGGGGTATTCTGATGATTGAATTCAGCATGTAAGTACAGAACACATTAACTGGTTGACTTAAGTGAGCAGAAGTCATTTTAATTCCATGCAGGCAATCCCCTGTGTGCTAAGACAGGCATGCAATAGATAAAGCAAGTAAGAATACAGCTATAAAAATTATCTTTTATCATTGATTTTTGATGTGCAGCAGCATGGAGGAGGGGCTTTTATTTTTCTGAACTCAGGAAAGAAAAACATCCTTCCCTCTGCCCTTTCCCACAAGATTCTTCGCTTCTGCATAAAGGCCCCTATGCTTTTCTAAGATATTTAATTTTAATCAGATTTTATTTTTACTGTGGGCCTATGCATTGTGCTGTTGCCCATGACTGACTGGCCTACATTTCATCCATCAACGTACCTTTGCTTATCTACTGCAGAATTAGAGTGGGTCTGTTGAATTTATTTCTGGTTTTCATGGGGAGAGAGGTAACATTTTTAGAACGAGAAAGAATGTCAGATGAAAAACCATTGCTGTGTATGTTGCCATGCAGGCAGGACAGGAGAGAAATTGTGGTGGGATCAACGGACTGGAGAACAGTGTCTGTTATCGTATTTTGTTCTGTGATAAAGCCAGATGATAATGCAAGGGTTGTTAAGCTAGAGTGACATTTTGCTTTATCACATCGGGTGCAATAACTAAGCTGTATTTGGCGTGAGAGACTAAACAGATAGCTGCCATCAAGGTGCAGATAATGTTAACAGGCATTCAGAGATAGAACTGGAAAACCAAGACCCACATCATGATAAGTGGGTTGTAGTATAACAGTGATATGCCATGGGGTGTACTTTGTGAAGTACTTTACTGGTTTTGTACCTCCAGTTGTTTTCTGAAGTGTATGAGGGCATCTCTTCATCTCTTTCTTTTTTTTTCTTTTTTTCTTTTTTTCTTTTTTCTTTTTTTTTTCTTTCTTTTTTCTTTTTTTTTTTCTTTTTCCCCTGAGAGAGAGCATTCTCTCAGTATTCATTATTCATTTTGTATTAACACATGCTTTGGTTTTAAGACTGTTTGCTTCAGTAGTGCTTCTGGGATGCTAGTTGCCATCATTCGTCTCTTCAGACCAAGGTAACGGTCTGCTTCTTTGTAGTGACCTATGTGCTATGCCTCGTCCTGGAGTTACCGTTATGGTACAGCCATCATGCTGATTAAATGGGTCTGTTTTCTGGAGGGTCTTTTATTCTGTGCATTTGTCTTCAAAGATTTCTAAGTAATTTTGTAGTCCAAGTTCTGTTTGGCATCTTTGGAATATGCTTAATGTATCACTATATGGTGGATAGTGTGTACTGTACTGACTCAGTAGTGATAGCAGACACAGTGCTCATCAGAAAAATGGACCACTAGTAATATAATTGCCCTTTTATCAGATGTCCCAATTGTGGTGTTCTGGTGTCAGTGTCTCCTTGGCACTGCAATAGTAAAACCAATGTGAGGGTTTCAAAACCTTTGGGATCCTGGAGCCTCTGAAAGAAAAAGCATATGGGATTCAGATGAGGATTCAGATACTTAATAGAAGAAAGATGTCTACATGTGAGTGAAGCGCTGACTCAAGTTATAACCCATAGAGATCTTGGGCTTGATTCTGTTGGCTAAACACAGGTGTCTAGTGAGACCTGAGGTAGCTCAGCATATCCCACTTGCCTTCCAGCTGCTGCCTCTTAGGGGAACTGATGCCTTTGAATCTTTGAAGTTTCTGAAATGGTAGAAGACACCTGTGTTTAGGTAACTAAACTGATCCCCTAGACAGTGAAAACAATGCATGATTTGCTTGTAGAAACTACTTCAGGGTGAGCTGAACTATGAGATTGCATTGACCTTATCAATATGGATTAAAATGTGGTATTAAACCTCAAATTTTTTCCTAAATTTCAAACAATCTTACCCTGTGCATCCCATTCCAACTATATAGCATCCTGTTGTGGTCTCAAGCAGAACTATACTGGGTAAAAGAAACTACTCTTTATTTGCAAACTGTTGCAGAAGTGCTTTTGGATCTCACTGTGCCAAGTGCCAGGCAAATACTAATGGAAGACATAGTTGCAGCACATAAAGTTCACAGCTGAAAAAGTAGCGTATCGGCAAGGGCTCTGCCTGTAAACAGAGTTTTGGCATAAGCAAAGACAGTGTTTCACAATTGCTTTAAGCCACATAATTATCTGTTTCAAGCCAGGTCAGTTCCTTGTTCCAGTTTTCTCTGGGACTGTACAAGTCCTACTGCTAATACAATGGAGAGAGCAGGAAGACAAAATCCAAGCGGACTAAGAAGGAGACTGCATCTTCTGGCAAAACATTTCCATTTAGATCACCTTAAAGGGACTGCAAAACTGTGGCCTTGCTATGAGGGAGTTGTTATTGTAGGATAAGGACTTTTATGGAGAAGCCTTACTCAGGTATGAAGGCCTTTTTCCAGTGTAGCTTATAGTGTTTGAGAAGGAATTTAAGCTAAATCAGAAACAACCCCTCCATTTGCTCTCTTTTACCAGTAAGTTAGTGCAGGGCACGTTGTTGCTTAGAGCCATACTTATGTTTTATGGTGAAACTTCTGCACAGAGGTCAGGTCTTTAACAGACGATGCATTTTTCAAATGTTGGCTAATGCATTTTTGCAAAGCTTACCTAGTCTGGGATTTTAAAGTTGGAGTGTCTTGTGGCAGTGTTTGGCTTGGCCTGAAGTGTTCTCAAGGAACTGTAAATCAGACACATTATGTTGATCGAAGTGACTCTCGTTTATTGAGATACGACGTTCAATCAGATCATTCTACCTCTCTGTCCAGATTTAGTCAAATCCTGAGTATGGGGCGAACGAAGGAAGTGGTTTGGGGTTGTTTTTTATGGGAACCAAAACTGTTATCCTTCTGATAGGCATCTATACATAATGATTCATTTTCGTAATTGCTCATTGACTCCACTGGCAGGCTCCTATGAGTGTGTATGTGTATATATAGCTCTCCATGGTTTAAGTTGCATGTAACACCTTACAGTAATGTTACCTGTCTCTGGTTTGTTAGAATAGCTTCTTGTGTTATTGCTGGGGGACCTGGGGGTGCCCAGGCTACGGAGGAGACTTGGTTGATTTTCCTGGCTTAGTGTTTACTTGGCCTTTATGTTTCAGTTGTGAGTGTGTATGCCCCAAGCGAATGGAGCCAGAAGGAAACACAGAGATGTACTTAGTGCCATTATGGAGATGCTCATTTCCACCCCTGCAATGTAAATGGTGGTGGTGTGTCTGGTGGCTATGGCCATTATGTGGAATCACAGAATCATTAAGGTTGGAAAAGACTTAAGACTTAAGATCAAGTCCAACCATCAACCCAACCATGTCCACTAAACCATGTCCTGAAATGCCACGTCCACATGTTTTTTCAATACTTCCACTGATGGTCACTCTACCACCTCTCTGGGCAGCCTGTTCCAATGTTTGACCATTGACCAGGAAGGTGCAAGCCACAGAGCAGAGCTCCTCCCAAGCTCACCCGGCCAGCAAGTGTGCAGCCTCTTGTCTCTCTGCACAGACCTGCTCTGGGAGAGGTGAGACATTTCCTAAATGAGAGCTTCTAGAAAGTGTGGAGGACTGTTTTTTCTAGTGAAGCCATTCCTTCTTTTCATCTAGAAGCATATTTTGGGTTTCTTCCCCCCACCATTTAGATATGAAGGCTCCTATATCTAAATACCAAAAGCAGGTACAGCAGAAAAGATTCATGTCAGCCTCCTGTACTAGACTCACCCTTACAGAATACCACTTTGCATCAACAGCGTAAGGCTGTTGATTACACTTCCTTTGCAGCTCAGGTTAAGTGAGTAGTGTAAGTCATCTGACAGTCAGAGCTGTAATGTCAACGTGTGCCAGGGATGGGGACCATGGTGTGAGCTTTCCCAGTTCTATTGGCATCAGGAAGGCTCTTGCATTTGGATAGTTGGGGCATTGTATCATGGGGGTGGGGATGGGAGAGCTTTGAGTTTAAAGATAACTTAGAGTGTAACATTTTTGATGATGTTTGTTACCTAGAATGAAAGTGGTAATTAAGTAAACTGTCATGTTTTCAAATTATTTAATACTGTTCTGTCTCTCTCACTTTGTGATGTTTGGTCATAAATAATGAGTTCCTTTCAGTGGTACATTATCCTTGCGTAATCCTATGGGCCTCCTTTCCAAAACAGCTGTATTCTGGGCATATCATTACATGAAGCACCAACAGATTTAAAGTATCTTAGTGGACTTCTTGGTATTGATAATAATGTAACACCTTTGCAGGTTCTTGCCACTGTGTTCTCCTGGGGCTTGAAGCTTGCTTTCTTTTCCTCCTTTCTGAACAGTAAGCTCAAATCTCTCCAAAATAATGTGATAAGCATGTTTTGCATGAGGACCCACTCACACTGAATGCAAACTAGCCTCAGTGTTGTATGTAGCCACCTCTCCTCAGACCCATTTTCTGTGGCACTGCAAAATGTTTGATTAAGTTTGTGGATCTGAATTTTATCTCCACGTTTGCAAATGTAGCATCTCTAAATTTCTCTGTGCTATGATTCATTATTTCCTTTTACTTTATTTTGGAAGGTGACAGGACTACTAAAACATTCATTGCTTCTGAGCCAGGGTAATATTAAATTTGGTTACATGCTTTGGATATGTAAACGTGTCAGATCAGTGGTATGCTCTGTCCTGTTTGCGTCCACCAGCACACCCATGCCTGATGTGCATGTGAAGTTCAATGTATACTTTGCAAACTGGCTGAGGTAGTGCATGTAATTTATGTCTTTGTGACATTTTGTGCCATGCCCTCGATCTTCCATGCACCTAAGTGCAGCTATTACACTGTCTTATGTTATGGCTTATGTATGTGACAATGAATAGAGAGGCCTGAAGAATTTTTTGGCACGGGTTAACTAGGAGAAAACTGTGCTCTACATGGGTTATTTAGACAATGAAAAATGCTAATTTAAACACAGTATTCCTTACTTAAGACCTTCAGTCTTCATTTGGTAAATATTTCCATTAAAATTAGTGGAGCTATTTGCAGGCCCGGTTCTGCTTACATTGAACTTGCTAGGGGAAACCAGCTGACTCTAGAGATGCCATGTAACCAAGTCTCAATAGTGTTGATCTTCCTGGCCTTACGTCATCTTACTTAACAAAACTGTCCTTCGTCTAGTGTTAAAATAGGAGTCGCTAAATACTGTTTTGTAAAACAGAATTGACTCTGAATTTGTCAGACTACTTGAAGTTGTCTGAACCAACTCCTCTTAGTTAAGAGAAACAAGAAAAGATCTGAGTTCAAACAATATTCAGCTCTTCATTCATGTTAAATTGAAAATTTACCCACTAAAATTGAGTTTTAAAATTTAACACTTCACATGAGAGAGATTGTGTATGTGACTGTTCAGGAATTAAATCGTGAAAAAGCCATCTCTCTTGGAAGTACAATGCTATTTTATTACTGACATGTAAAAATCAGTGTGAAGTACAATTATTAAAAGTCCCATGCATCAGTCAGTTTATTGACAATGTCCAGATTTTTTTTTTTAGAACTTTTTCTGTAAGTGCTAAAACATCACAGATCCAAGGACTAAAAAATAGCAATTTTGAATGTAATTTGCACATCTAATCAGTTGTCTTCCCACAATACTTAAAGATTTGTTTTAATTTAATTAAAGTAGTAATGCAGTGTGTAGTTGCTCCAATTTTTTTTTTTTTCTTCTGGAGTTTGCAGTGGACTTTAACAAATTACTTATTTTATGTATTTTTATCTCAAATTTCACTTTCATACACACTGATGTTAGCCTCCTGTAAACTTATTCTCAAAACCGGTACAGTGATGTTAATAACTTGTTCACATTGAAAATTCAAGTTAACCTTACTTTACAAGTAGGCTGGGAAAGATGCCTCTTTTGCCTCAAAGGAAAGCTTGGGCAGTGTATGTCTACAGGGTTACTATTTCAAAATACAGAGACCAGCACTGTCAGTAGCATAATTGATATTAGCAGCTCTCTGAAGCCTTTCACTTCTCTATTGCAGCTTCTTTTCTAAGCTCACAGTGTCTCTTCAGCCTCCTTTAAGCAGAGAGCAAACCTGTCTCCTCTCGGGGCT